>NW_019154085.1:56222284-56289715 GCF_002288905.1 Enhydra lutris kenyoni
AACCCTCAGTTTGTTTTGTGAGATTAAGAGTCACTTATGGTTTGTCTCCCTCCCAATCCCATCTTGTTTCATTTACTCTTCTCCTACCCCCTTAACCCCCCATGTTGCATCTCCTCTCCCTCATATCAGGGAGATCATATGATAGTTGTCTTTCTCCGATTGACTTATTTCGCTAAGCATGATACCCTCTAGTTCCATCCACGTCATCGCAAATGGCAAGATTTCATTTCTTTTGATGGCTGCATAGTATTCCATTGTGTATATATACCACATCTTCTTTATCCATTCATCTGTTGATGGACATCTAGGTTCTTTCCATAGTTTGGCTATTGTAGACATTGCTGCTATAAACATTCGGGTGCACGTGCCCCTTCGGATCACTACGTTTGTATCTTTAGGGTAAATACCCAGCAGTGCAATTGCTGGGTCATAGGGTAGTTCTATTTTCAACATTTTGAGGAACCTCCATGCTGTTTTCCAGAGTGGTTGCACCAGCTTGCATTCCCACCAACAGTGTAGGAGGGTTCCCCTTTCTCCGCATCCTCGCCAGCATCTGTCATTTCCTGACTTGTTAATTTTAGCCATTCTGACTGGTGTGAGGTGGTATCTCATTGTGGTTTTGATTTGTATTTCCCTGATGCCGAGTGATATGGAGCACTTTTTCATGTGTCTGTTGGCCATCTGGATGTCTTCTTTGCAGAAATGTCTGTTCATGTCCTCTGCCCATTTCTTGATTGGATTATTTGTTCTTTGGGTGTTGAGTTTGCTAAGTTCTTTATAGATTTTGGACACTAGCCCTTTATCTGATATGTCATTTGCAAATATCTTCTCCCATTCTGTCAGTTGTCTTTTGGTTTTGTTAACTGTTTCCTTTGCTGTGCAAAAGCTTTTGATCTTGATGAAATCCCAATAGTTCATTTTTGCCCTTGCTTCCCTTGCCTTTGGCGATGTTCCTAGGAAGATGTTGCTGCGGCTGAGGTCGAAGAGGTTGCTGCCTGTGTTCTCCTCAAGGATTTTGATGGATTCCTTTCTCACATTGAGATCCTTCATCCATTTTGAGTCTATTTTCGTGTGTGGTGTAAGGAAATGATCCAATTTCATTTTTCTGCATGTGGCTGTCCAGTTTTCCCAACACCATTTGTTGAAGAGGCTGTCTTTTTTCCATTGGATATTCTTTCCTGCTTTGTCGAAGATTAGTTGACCATAGAGTTGAGGGTCTATTTCTGGGCTCTCTATTCTGTTCCATTGATCTATGTGTCTGTTTTTGTGCCACTACCATGCTGTCTTGATGATGACAGCTTTGTAATAGAGCTTGAAGTCCGGAATTGTGATGCCACCAACTTTGGCTTTCTTCTTCAATATTGCTTTGGCTATTCGAGGTCTTTTCTGGTTCCATATAAATTTTAGGATTATTTGTTCCATTTCTTTGAAAAAAATGGATGGTACTTTGATACGAATTGCATTAAATGTGTAGATTGCTTTAGGTAGCATAGACATTTTCACAATATTTATTCTTCCAATCCAGGAGCATGGAACATTTTTCCATTTCTTTGTGTCTTCCTCAATTTCTTTCATGAGTACTTTATAGTTTTCTGTGTATAGATTCTTAGTCTCTTTGGTTAGATTTATTCCTAGGTATCTTATAGTTTTGGGTGCAATTGTAAATGGGATTGACTCCTTAATTTCTCTTTCTTCTGTCTTGTTGTTGGTGTAGAGAAATGCAACTGATTTCTGTGCATTGATTTTATATCCTGACACTTTACTGAATTCCTGTACAAGTTCTAGCAGTTTTGGAGTGGAGTCTTTTGGGTTTTCCACATATAGTATCATATCATCTGCAAAGAGTGATAGTTTGACTTCTTCTTTGCCAATTTGGATGCCTTTAATTTCCTTTTGTTGTCTGATTGCTGAGGCTAGGACTTCTAGTACTATGTTGAATAGCAGTGGTGATAACGGACATCCCTGCCGTGTTCCTGACCTTAGCGGAAAAGCTTTCAGTTTTTCTCCATTGAGAATGATATTTGCGGTGGGTTTTTCATAGATGGCTTTGATAATATTGAGGTATGTGCCCTCTATCCCTACACTTTGAAGAGTTTTGATCAGGAAGGGATGCTGTACTTTGGCAAATGCTTTTTCAGCATCTATGGAGAGTATCATATGGCTCTTGTTCTTTCTTTTATTAATGTGTTGTATCACATTGATTGATTTGCGGATGCTGAACCAACCTTGCAGCCCTGGAATAAATCCCACTTGGTCGTGGTGAGTAATCCTTTTAATGTACTGTTGAATCCTATTGGCTAGTATTTTGGCGAGAATTTTTGCATCTGTGTTCATCAAGGATATTGGTCTGTAGTTCTCTCTTTTGATGGGATCCTTGTCTGGTTTTGGGATCAAGGTGATGCTGGCCTCATAAAATGAGTTTGGAAGTTTTCCTTCCATTTCTATTTTTTGGAACAGTTTCAGGAGAATAGGAATTAGTTCTTCTTTAAATGTTTGGTAGAATTCCCCCGGGAAGCCATCTGGCCCTGGGCTTTTGTTTGTTTGGAGATTTTTGATGACTGTTTCAATCTCCTTACTGGTTATGGGTCTGTTCAGGCTTTCGATTTCTTCCTGGTTCAGTTGTGGTAGTTTATATGTCTCTAGGAATGCATCCATTTCTTCCAGATTGTCAAATTTGTTGGCGTAGAGTTGCTCATAGTATGTTCTTATAATTGTCTGTATTTCTTTGGTGTTCGTTGTGATCTCTCCTCTTTCATTCATGATTTTATTTATTTGGGTCCTTTCTCTTTTCTTTTTGATAAGTCTGGCCAGGGGTTTATCGATCTTATTAATTCTTTCAAAGAACCAGCTCCTAGTTTCGTTAATTTGTTCTATTGTTTTTTTGGTTTCTATTTCATTGATTTCTGCTCTGATCTTTATGATTTCTCTTCTCCTGCTGGGTTTAGGGTTTCTTTCTTGTTCTTTCTCTAGCTCTTTTAGGTGTAGGGTTAGGTTGTGTACCTGAGACCTTTCTTGTTTCTTGAGAAAGGCTTGTACCGCTATATATTTTCCTCTCAGGACTGCCTTTGTTGTGTCCCACAGATTTTGAACCGTTGTGTTTTCATTATCATTTGTTTCCATGAATTTTTTCAATTCTTCTTTAATTTCCTGGTTGACCCATTCATTCTTTAGAAGGATGCTGTTTAGTCTCCATGTAATTGGGTTCTTTCCAAATTTCCTCTTGTGATTGAGTTCTAGCTTTAGAGCATTGTGGTCTGAAAATATGCAGGGAATGATTCCAATCTTTTGATAACGGTTGAGACCTGATTTAGGACCGAGAATATGATCTATTCTGGAGAATGTTCCATGTGCACTAGAGAAGAATGTGTATTCTGTTGCTTTGGGATGAAATGTTCTGAATATATCTGTGATGTCCATCTGGTCCAGTGTGTCATTTAAGGCCTTGATTTCCTTGTTGATCTTTTGCTTGGATGATCTGTCCATTTCAGTGAGGGGAGTGTTAAAGTCCCCTACGATTATTGTATTATTGTCGATGTGTTTCTTTGATTTTGTTATTAATTGGTTTATATAGTTGGCTGCTCCCATGTTAGGGGCATAGATATTTAAAATTGTTAGATCTTCTTGTTGGACAGTTCCTTTGAGTATGATATAGTGTCCTTCCTCATCTCTTATTATAGTCTTTGGCTTAAAATCTAATTGATCTGATATAAGGATTGCCACTCCTGCTTTCTTCTGATGTCCATTAGCATGGTAAATTCTTTTCCACCCCCTCACTTTAAATCTGGAGGTGTCTTCATGTTTAAGATGAGTTTCTTGTAGGCAACATATAGATGGGTTTTGTTTTTTTATCCATTCTGATACCCTGTGTCTTTTGATTGGGGCATTTAGCCCATTAACATTCAGGGTAAGTATTGAGAGATATGAATTTAGTGCCATTGTATTGCCTGTAAGGTGACTGTTATTGTATATTGTGTCTGTTCCTTTCTGATCTACTACTTTTAGGGTCTCTCTTTGCTTAGAGGACCCCTTTCAATATTTCCTGTAGAGCTGGTTTGGTACTTGCAAATTCTTTCAGTTTTTGTTTGTCCTGGAAGCTTTTAATCTCTCCTTCTATTTTCAATGATAGCCTAGCTGGATATAGTATTCTTGGCTGCATGTTTTTCTCGTTTAGTGCTCTGAATATATCATGCCAGCTCTTTCTGGCCTTCCAGGTCTCTGTGGATAAGTCTGATGCCAATCTAATATTTTTACCATTGTATGTTACAGACTTCTTTTCCCGGGCTGCTTTCAGGATCTTCTCTTTGTCACTAAGACTTGTAAATTTTACTATTAGGTGACGGGGTGTGGACCTATTCTTATTGATTTTGAGGGGGGTTCTCTGAATCTCCTGGATTTTGATGCTTGTTCCCTTTGCCATATTGGGGAAATTCTCTCCAATAATTCTCTCCAATATACCTTCTGCTCCCCTCTCTGTTTCCTCTTCTTCTGGAATCCCAATGATTCTAATGTTGTTTCGTCTTATGGTGTCACTTATCTCTCGAATTCTCCCCTCATGGTCCAGTAGCTGTTTGTCCCTCTTTTGCTCAGCTTCTTTATTCTCTGTCATTTGGTCTTCTATATCGCTAATTCTTTCTTCTGCCTCATTTATCCTAGCAGTGAGAGCCTCCATTTTTGATTGCACCTCATTAATAGCTTTTTTGATTTCAACTTGGTTAGATTTTAGTTCTTTTATTTCTCCAGAAAGGGCTTTTATATCTCCCGAGAGGGTTTCTCTAATATCTTCCATTCCTTTTTCAAGCCCGGCTAGAACCTTGAGAATCGTCATTCTAAACTCTAGATCTGACATATTACCAATGTCTGTATTGATTAGGTCCCTAGCCTTTGGTACTGCCTCTTGTTCTTTTTTTTGTGGTGAATTTTTCCGCCTTGTCATTTTGTCTAGATAAGAGCAGATGAAGGAGCAAGTAAAATACTAAAAGGGTGGCAACAACCCCAGGAAAATATGCTTTAGCCAAATCAGAAGAGATCCCAAATCGTGAGGGGGAGAAAGGGGATAAAAAGAGGTTCAGAAAGAAGGAAAAAAAAAAGAGAGAGAGAGAGAAAAGAAAAAAAAAGAAAGAAACAATTAAAAAAAGAAAACCAATAAAGAAAAAAATATATAAAAAGGAAAAAAATATATATATATATTAGATAAACTAGTTAAAAAACGTTAAAAAAGAAAAGGGTAAAAGTTAAAAAAATTTAGCAGAAGAAGAAAAATAAATTGAAAAAAAAAAGAAAAAGAAAAAAAATTAAATTAACTGCAAGGCTAAAGAATCATGGGGAGAAAGCCATGAGTTCCGTGCTTTGCTTTCTCCTCCTTTGGAATTCCGCTGCTCTCCTTGGTATTGAAACTGTACTCCTTGGTAGGTGAACCTGGTCCTGGCTGGGCTTCTTGTTGATCTTCTGGGGGAGGGGCCTGTTGTAGTGATTCTCAAGTGTCTTTGCCCCAGGCGGAGTTGCACCGCCCTTACCAGAGGCCGGGCTGAGTAATCCGCTCGGGTTTGCTTTCGGGAGCTTTTGTTCCCTGAGCGCTTTCCGTAGAGTTCCGGAGGGCGGGAATGAAAATGGCGGCCTCCCGGTCTCCGGCCCGGAGGAGCCGAGAGCCCGGGGCCCCACTCCTCAGTGCGCCCTCAGAGAACAGCGCTGATTTACTCCCGTCACCCTGCCTCCGGCCGCGCTCCGAGCTGACCGAGCCTGCAACCGGTTCAAGGTAACCCCGAGCTTAGAGCTTACTCCTCGGCTCTGTCTCTGTAGCCGGCTTCCCTGTTCTAATACCTGTAAGCTCTGCGACACTCAGACACCCCCGATCCTTCTGTGACCCTGCGGGACCTGAGGCCACGCTGACCCTGCGTGGGCTTCACCCCGGTTAAGCCTCTGGAGCGATGTCCCTCAGCGGAACAGACTTTTAAAAGTCCCGATTTTGTGCTCCGTTGCTCCGCCGCTTGCCGGGAGCCGGCCCCTCCCCCCGCGGTCTATCTTCCCGTCGCTTTGGATTCACTTCTCCGCCAGTCCTACCTTTCAGAAAGTGGTTGATTTTCTGTTTCTAGAGTTGCTGTTCTTCTTCTCTTCAATCTCCCGTTGGATTTGTAGGTGTTTGCAATCTTTAGATAAGCTATCTAGCTGATCTCCCGCTACCTGAAGTAGTCTCAGCCTGCTACTTCTCCGCCATCTTGACTCACCCCATAAGCAGTTTTTAAGGTAGTTTTATTTCTGATTAGTTTCTAGGTTTAGGGTTCACATACCTGGTATTTTGAACTAGCAGTCATTGTCCAACTAAACTACTTAAGTTCGGCATTTGCCTTGAGTAGACTTGTAAGGAGGTAATATGGTACAGGGGAGCTTGAGGTGTTATTGAAGGTGTAATTTGTGGCTTAAAGCCTTTGGAGTATACTTGATTTGATCTATAGATGTTTTATAGCATAGCATTCTTCCTGTTTGTTAAAAACTTGTCAAGGTAACAATGAGATAAGTACAAATAAAGTCAAAGCATCTTTTCCTATGATAGAACTTACTTGCCTTCATAATGCAGCATAGAATGAATAAGATCATTTCTTTAAACAATCTTCCCAGCTTTTAAATACCATTTTAAATTCTGTATTGTGGCTCAGTTATTTTTCCTTCCCTCACCCAGTGACACATGAACAATGAACATGTTATTTCATAACAATAGAAAAATTTTATTGCTTCTATTGAAGATAGATATAGCAAGATTTTTTTCTGGAGGTTTGGAAGGATTTTTTTTCCCTTAACAATTAAAAGGCTCTGTATCAAACGTGATAAAGTGATTCACATCATGGGAATTTACATGTTTTCAGTACAGTATACAGGATAAAAAAAAGTAGCTCTTGAGGCTATAGAGCTTACATTGGTTGGTGGGCCCCTGATGCAGACACATTAAGGACTCTGCAGATCTTAACATTGAATAGAGAGCACTGTTTGCAAACCTCAATTAGAAGAACAGACGGAAAAGCAAATAAATATCTGTGATTCCCATCCCAAACAAAACTTAATATTCTAGTGCCTTTCCGTTTGAAAAAAGCACAAATTGGTAGGTTATCTAGACCTGCAATTCCACCCAAAACTTTTTAATTTCACGAAGCCACACTAGATATAGTGCTATGTTATGGGCATGTTCCTGTGTTTCCTGTGACATGCATTCACATATATATATCTGTCTTGGCACCTTATATGCCTTTTATTTCCTTGAATCACAGGAGCTTCAGTTTCAACGACTCACCCGAGAACTGGAAGTGGAAAGGCAGATCGTTGCCAGTCAGCTAGAGAGATGTAGGCTTGGAGCAGAATCCCCCAGTATCGCCAGCACCAGGTACAGGGCCAACGGCTCTATCTTTTTATATGCCTTCAAGTTCCATGCCTTATTAAGTTGTCCTGGATGCAGCAAATGATTCTCTTAGTTTTGTCACTGTTAACTTGCCTTTCTGAATTGGACACCAAAACTGTCAATTTATCCTAATTTGAGAAGCCTCTTGCAATATTGATTATCCTTCAGTCCTGTGCTTAAAGTGTTTTATATGGCATTGGTAAGTTTCTGTATGCTACTTTTAGAAGTTTGATTTCTCATATGTAGACACAGTTAATGGATGTTTTTCACAGTAATTACTAATTATTTGGCAAGGCTAATTGACTTTGAAAACCTGGTATTGATTTTTTTTTAACAAAAATATTTCTAAATGATAACATTTAAGTAGCTTTTAAAAATGTCTTTTGACTTTGAGTTTTGCTAGAACTCTGTAAAACTGCCATACAAAATAATTACTAGATGAAATAATTTAGTGTATTCACGTAATAAATTGAAAACCGGTATATTACTGAAAAAAAGCCATGTTTAATCAGAATTATTGTTTTGTTTTTAAATGCCTCATAAGCTATTTAAAAACATCATTATTTTTAAAAATTACTGCCATAAGCACCAAATGGTGAAATCACTGCTTATCCTATTTGTGGATTTCCTTCTTGTTAATTACATATTCTAGTAAGGCCTACCATAAAATAACTTCTGTTGCTTACATTTTTAAGCTTGGTTTCTTTATTCCTATGTAGGTATGTACCAACAGTAACTTGTCTCTTTAGTTATTTCTAATGTCGTTTTTGTTCTACTTGTCAGTATCATCTACTATTCTTAGCCAAGAAAACCTTCTTAGTGAACAGAGTGCTGTTATAGTTCCTCTGTTCTGTGTAATTCTCTTGCTATGGATTTAAGAATATTAGGCTGATAAGTTGTGTTCTTATGAATTTTTTTCATCTCTGACCCTTAAGAGTTGTGCGTATTGTTATGTTTAGTAAGGCATAAAGTAAACAAATAAGATTAATAAAACTTTTAAAACATAAATATTAAATTATGTGATCATTTTTTAGTTATGTAGGCAGTTTTGTGGGGTTTTTTTAGGAAGGGAAATTACAAGCAATGAGTAAAATTTAAATCAAGTATTTCTAACTCTGGCTTTGTAGTTAATGAAATAATTTATCAAGGAAGTTAAAGTTGTTAAAATTAATTTTAATTCTATTTAGTATTTTTATTCAGTATTTTTAAAAAGCTATCTGGATGTTTAACACCGAAAAGAACAATTCACAAACTCAATAATATGGTATTGTATATATTTCCGAAGACAAAGAACCACAGATTTAAAAATACATAATTTTATACATAGAAAATTTAATTCAACATTTAACAAATTCAGTTAGGACTTTTATTCTGGTTAATTTAGCTTATTAAACTAACATTGAAATTCTTGATAAACCCCCAGAAATACTTGGGGTATTTATCAATATTAAAAAATAAATATCAATAAAGTAAGTCAGTACTTAGAGAAAATGACAAACTAGAAAGGAAAATTCCCAGGTACTAGAAATAGGAGAGAAACTGAAAGCAGGAGACTTAGGGACAGTCAACCCCTCCCCTCCAAAAGCACTGGAATCTTATATTTAATATCCATGCAGTGACCCAAGAATGAGGCCTTGTATATATTCAAGATGGTACGTGTGTACTTAAGATTGCTGTATTAAGCTGTGGCCCTCAAAGGGCTGCACCCATGGTAAACTCCAACCTTGTACCACATGTGGATTTGGAGCCCGGATATGATTCTTCACATTGTTCAGAATCCCCAGCTGAGAAACTGGCATCACTAAAGATAAGCTCACAATCAGGTATTATAAAACTTGAGTCATGAGTCTCAGCTAGCAGAAGACTACGATTTAAAACTTGAAGAACATGCTATCCTTGGGGAAATTCTGATAGGTATGCACAGTACGACAGATACAAGGGTGTTCATTACAGCATTATTTGCAAAAGTAAGATATGAGAAAGAACATGATTATCTTTCAGGATTGAAATGGGAAATACACTGGATAAGTGGACTCAAGAACAGTTAAAATGAAGTAATTCAGTTACATGTATGAACATGAATATCTTTGCAAAACAGACTTCTTGAGTGAAAACCACAAACTGTAAAAGAACAGATATGGGAGGATATCATTATGAACATTCTAAAAATATATGCAGCAGCAGTATATAATACTTAACCAGTGTTTGGTATTGTTTAGGAATGTATGTATGTATAGTAAAAGTATAAAAAATAGTTGGAATGATATCAATTTAAGATAGTGGTACTTCTAGGAAGGAAGGGAGGAGGAAGCTATCAGAAATTAGGCATTAGCCAAATCTGTAACATGTTAGTTAAAATTTGACATCTAGAGCAGACATGACACAATATTAACATTTGTTTAAATGAGGAGGGTGGTTGATATGTGCATGGCTCTTAGATTATTTTCTGCACCTTAAGTTTTAAAATATTAAATAATCCAAAGGTTACATAGTTGAATTAGCTAATATCATAGGTTTGTTTAAAATGTTACTAAAAATACATGTTAAAGTGTTTACTCTGAGTGATTTTGGTGTTTTGTCTCTGAGTCTCAGTACGTAGTGTGGTGTGTGACATGTCACTGGGCTCCGTCAGTGACTTTTGGGTGAATGAATGGATTTTTCAGAAGGGGAAACTGAGTTGGCCAGAGAAAGAGGGAAAGCAGGCAGAGAGGTAATATAGGATTTCCCACTGTGTTTGTATTGGAGCACTAAGAGGTTCAGGTACCTAGGATGTGTCCTAAAAGAACCTAATGGTTTATGAGTTTGGAAGGGTAAAGCTGGCATCTGATTGGAGAACTGGGAGCTAAGGTAATGATTAGTAACCTTCATTAGGTCTTAAAGGAGACCTGTTGAAGGTTGTTTTTGGTGGCACCTGGGTGACCCAGTCGTTAAACGTCTGCCTTCAGCTTGGGTCATGGTCTCGTGGTCCTGGAATCAAGCCCCGCATTGAGCTCCCCACTCAGCGGGAGGCCTGCTTCTCCCTCTCCCACTCCCCCCACTTGTTTTCATTCTCTCTCTCTCTCTCTCTCTCTCTGTGACAAATAAATAAATAAATCTTTAAAAAAAGAAAGAAAGAAAAAAGAAAGTTGTTATTTGGAGGTAGTTGTCCTGGTAGTGTAGTGCATAGGTCAGAATGAAAAGAGACCAGGCAGCAGGCCAGGAATTTATTGTGGAATCTTAGGGTTATGAGAAAGGCTGGTTTTGTCATTCAGTGAATTAGAATCACAAATGATTCATTTTGATTGTCCTACTCACATATCACATTGGATTCTCCTATATTCTTGATATCCCCAACATAATGCTAACCCTTCCTTATAGCCTTTCCCAAGTTTCTCTGGGAAGGTCATCTTTCTTCATCTGAACTCATAGCTGTTTGTGCCTTTGTCAATTCTCCTATGAGATGGTAAGGCCCACCCCACCCCCACAGCCCCAGCACAGTGCCTGGTGCTCAGCAGGCAGGCTCTCAGACAAATGCTCATTGAATGAATAATGAACCTCAGCAAAGCCCTGTGATTTAAGCTCATCAAGTAAGCGTGCTTTACTAGGAGGTTATCTGCTTGGCATCTTTGGGTTTCTGTCTACCCTTTCTCATACCTGCTCTCTCTTTCAGTGTGCTTCTCAGTGGACCTCAAGAAGACTATTGACACAGTTACTTTGCTCTTTGACCACCAGGTTTCCACACTAGCAAGGAGCCCATTAGAAAGCAATGTTAGTGAAGGGAGCATAGGTTTTTGTCACTTGAGAGACCCCTCTGTGTCTTCCAGTCCCCACCAACTGTCACTCTCAGAACAAGAATCTAAAGATACAGAAAAACAGAAATTAGCTCTCAGGGGGCACCTGGGTGGCTCAGTGGGTTAAAGCCTCTGCCTTCGGCTCAGGTCATGATCCCAGGGTCCTGGGATTGAGCCCCACATCGGGCTCTCTGCTCAGCAGGGAGCCTGCTTCCTCCTTTCTCTCTCTTTGCCTGCCTCTCTGCCTACTTGTGATCTCTGTCTGTCAAATAAATAAATAAAATCTTTAAAAAAAAAAAAAATTAGCTCTCAGACCCAGGGTCTCTTCCTTGTCAGCCATTTCTGATTTGCTCAAGGGAAGTTAAAAGTGCAACCACTGCTTATGGCCATGAAGTTTCCTTTGGATTCAGGTCGTTCTTATGTGAATTGAATGTAGTCAGCAGAACAGGGGACTTGATAACTAGTTATCTTTCATATTGTTTTATTGAGATCTGTAGCAGAGTTGGTAAGGTGACCTGTAAGATTTTCTTAAGTTTCCTAGTCCAAAGATGATGTTATAATTACCCAAAGGGAAATGAAAAGCATAATTTTATTAACTTTTTCTGTTGTTCAGAGCATTTGCTATTATTGTCCTTACCCTGTGAATAAGAAGGCAGAGGCAGTAGCATGAGGTCCTGCTTAAGAAAGGATTCTTACATTGTGCTAAATGATATGCCATGGAGCCCTCTCCCAAAGGAGTAGCTCTAAAACTGAACAGTTTAGTTCCCTCACATTTGTAGTACCAACAGTGAATTTTTAACCCATGTCATGAGATGTTCTCATTTTCTAGGCAGAGAAACTGAGACTCTGCTTATATTTATTTAAAACAGGGTCCTAAAAAGTAAACTGCCTTTGGCAGTTTATTTGCAGTATGCCTTGTTGCAAACTTAAAAAACAAAAATCATTAAAAATCATTTTAAAATCTTAATGATTAAAGTAATCACTTAGTCTCTCTGTTAATGCCTCTTTGGAAATCTAGTTCTAAACAAGGTTAATAAAAACCCCATTTCTGGTATGATTTCTCATTTGCTTTATTTACTACAAAAAAGCACTAATAACCCAAGCAACATCAATTAGAATGATCCTTAATCTGGAATTGATGTTGCTTATATTCTAAGATGATGTGTTAGGCCAAAAATAATCGTGACTTTGAAAAGCCTGAAAATGAGTTATGACGTTAGTTAATAGAGAAGTTACAGCCTGTCTGCTTTGTGCCAAGTGCACTATAGTTACCTATGTATTTACTATTTCACCTCATTGAAGGTAGGCTATGGAAATACTTAATAAGGAGGTTATGACTTTTCTCCATTTGTACTGACTGCAGCATAGTTCTTTATATATGTAATATTCATTTCATTTAAAGTGGGCTGTGGGATCAGTTAATAGAGAAGACACCACTTTTCTTCCCTTGTTTCAAGTATACTATGGTTATCTATGTATTTAATATTTTGCCTCATTCCAAAAGTGTTTGAAACATCTTTTAAAAATACAAAACCCAAAAATGGAGTGAGGAAATGAGAGCAAATGGAAGATGATTAGAAAAATAAGATGAAACCAATGTTAAAATAGTATAAAACTGTATGTTGCTAACATTCCATGCATTTGCTAGAAGTAGGGATCCGCTTTGGCTCTGAGTGACCTAGTACCCATTCTAAAGAGAGAAACATGAATGAATTATATTGAAAATATGTGTAGAATAAAAACAAACCAGGTTGTTCAGGAAAATCTACCTTTCCAAGGGCGAAGATTTGAGTGGTTTCTCCTGGGAGCCACCACTGAGAGACCTCTTCATGATGTGGCAGACAGCATCGTTTGTAGTCTCTCGCTGTACGAAATCAGGCTCATAGGTCTCTTTCTTACACTGCTAAATGGAATATAAATGGATAGAAAAACACCTGGAAGTAATTCCCCAGGAGGCCAGTTCTGACACTCTGTAGTTCAGATCAAAGATAATATTTAGTATATGTAGATGGATGGGTTAATTTCAGGTCCTCTAAGCAGGCAGCATGCCACAATGACTACTTCTGTCTGCCACGCTCTGTACGGTTATGGTAACAATGGGTGCCGCCATGTGAGGTGCCCTGTGTTCTAGGTCACTGTGTAGCTACCTGGTGTGCGTGCCTTAACAAGGGACATGTCCCTCATGGGAGGTGAGGTCTGTACAGCTCATCTCAAGAGAATCTCATCATGGTTAACTCAGAAGAAAATTTGCTCCTTCATCCTCTTCCCTCCCATGTGCTAAGTAACAGCCTTCAAATTCAAACTTTGATGAGCATGGAATTTATTCTTTTTCTCCTTGCAGCATTATCAACAGGGTTTCTTTCTGACAATAGTCTAGGTTAGATTTCACTGGATAGGGTGACAGTAAAAGGTCCCAGTAGCCCAGAGTGAGGGGCCCACCTCCCCACCCCAGTATTTCCCCTGTCCACCTCTACTCCCAAGGGCAAAGGGAGGGAGGAGTGGCTAGAGCAGTATTCTTCCTCTGTTTTGGGTTTTGGTTTTATTTTTTTTTTTTTTACTGACTGTGAAGTTAAATAATGGTCATTTCAGACAACTGGTAAAATTCAAAAAAGTATATAAAGAGTAAAACCCATAATTCTACCATTCAGAGACAACCATTTTATTTTCAAGTCATGCTTATTGAAGTGTAATTTACTTACAGTAAAATTCACCCTTTGTAACATGCAGTTTTATGGTTTTTTAGATTTTTGGCATGTCATTGTTTAACTACTACCGCATAGAACATTTCCACTAACCCCAAAAAAAGAGGCAACCACTTTTAAATGTTTGCTACACTTCATTGCCTTCAGTTTTGTTTTTTTGTTTGTTTTTTATGTTTGAGGCCATTCCCCCTGGCTAACCTTGTGTCTTGTTCCTAAAGTCCCACTTTGACATGCCAGGCCAAACTTTAATGGCTCCCACTTGCCTGAGGAATTCCCAATGGAACAAAGAGCTTGAGGCTGAACCAGTGACCTAGGGCGGCTAATTCAGCAGTGCTTAGAGATCATTACAGCCTTCCAGTGGCAGGCGGCACACTGTGGGAGGAAGACTTAGCCAGGGGAAATACTCCAGGGCAGATTTAGCCTTCAAGGATTCAAGGTGTGGCCTGTGCTTCATGTTTCATGTAAGCAGAAAAATTGCATGAGTGGTTCAACTTGTTGGGTAACAAAGCTGTGCAAGAAGAAAATAGAATTGGAAATGAAAAGTCAGTAAATGAAAATATGACCAGCTTTGACTTTAAGAAACTATTTCTGAGATTTTATTGTACAGAATTTCAAAACTATCCCTGATTGCAGACTTGCAATCTTGCCATTCATTGTCCAGAAACAAAGCTACTTCTCGACAAGCTGAAAGAAAAAGTTTATTTCTTTAGGGTACATAAATTGGTTCCATGAATTTTATCTTGTAAATCATAGTTTGTCTACTTATTAAGATGAGACAGTAAGTTTTCATTTATATTGAAGTTAAGAAAAATCAAAAAAATGGACCTTTTAATAATTGTAGAAAACATTAATTTCAGCTTTGGGAATCAAAGTACAGCTTTAAGTTTTCATTTTGATTTTTGTACATTGTCTTGAACTTTGATGACCCCGTTCGGAAACAGTTGGTCCCCTCACATTGTCTATCCTTTGACTGGCTACGTTCGGAAACAGTTGGTCCCTTCACATTGTCTGTCCTTTGACTGGCTACGTTCGGAAACAGTTGGTCCCTTCACATTGTCTGTCCTTTGACTGGCTACTACTGATGTTAGGAAGCTACCCTAGACTGAGAAAAATCCTGTCCATATCAACTGAGCGAGGGGGAAAATGGGTGGCAATATTGAAATTAAATAACTTCACACTCTTCCCAAGATTATCTCTCCTTTCAAGTTAGTTTAAAGCCCTGATAAAATAGAATTCTTTATGGTTTTGAAAAGGTCATACAATCTTGACAAATAGTCTTCTTATCCCCACTTAAGAAAAGAACTGTTATTTTTTAATGAAAAGATTTGATTCCCCACTGCCATTCAGTTATTTTTTTTTACACTTTATGGGGTCATCTGCTAGTGCCCATCAGGCTTCCATTGATATTATTAAAAATTCTAAAAATGTTTTAGGCTGACAGTAGCAGAAAAGGCTTTTTCATGGTTCAGGTCTTTTCTTCAGCAAATATTTTTAAATCATTGCAAAGTAAACCTCCTCAAATGATACATTCTTTAAAAATGAAGAGTCTTTGAAAAGATTGAATGTTTGTGCCTTGACAGTTTATTGCTTATTTAATGTACCACTTCAGGAAGATGCTTGATAAAGTTCTGTCCCTTTGACCTCCAGAGCTCTCACCAGCAAAACCTGAGTTTTTTAAATAAAAGTTTTATTAAGATATATTTCACATACCATAAAATGCATACTTTTAAAGTGTACAATTCAGTATTTTTAGTGTATTCACAGAGTTTGTTCAACCCTTACCATTGTTCCATTTTAGGGCGTTTTTATCACCCTGTGAAGAAGCCTTCTACATATTAGCACCCCTTTCACATTCTCCCCTCCCCATAGCCCCTGAGAACTATGCATCTACTTTCTGTCTCTGTGGATTTGCCCATTGGACATTTCCTATGTACAGTATCAGGCAATATATGGCCTTTTGTGAGTTGGCTTCTTTCACTGAGCATGATGTTTTCAAGGTTTACCCATGCTGTAAGCATGTATCAGTACGTCATCCTTTTTTGTTTCCAAATAATTATTCCACTGTATGGATATATATAACATTTTTTTATTCATTCACCAGCTAATAGACATTAGGGTTATTTCTACTTTTTGACTATTGTAAATAATACTACTGAGCCTCAAGTGTTGAAAGGGGTTTGCTTTAGGCATTCTTAGTTGGGGGTCAGGAAGTGATAGAAGTTTTCCTGAGCCTCTCCACCCATCCTTCTGCTCCCTCACAAGAACTTGCCTTCTTTCCTTTCCCCTCTGCTTTCTGTTATGGTAAATCTCGGCAATACTGCTGAGCTAGTTGTCTGTGTTGAGTTACTTTAGTGCTGTTTGGGAATCCAGTAATATTCATCAGGGTGTAGCTCAACCAATTTCCATTCCTAAGTATTGTCTTTGGTCACTAGTTCCTCTCTTAATGGTCAAATAAATAAAAGTTCTCTGATTTCGTTTCTAATTCAGACGAAATGAGGAATAAACTATTTGATATTTGAATGTAATTATCAGAAACTCTGGGGCATCTGTGCAGCGAATATTTATTAAATGGCTGCTCTTATGAGCAAATTTAGTAACACTGAATTTTTAAGATGTAACTCCTATTGTAAACACAGTAAAGAGTACCACAACGGGAAGGTATATAAATGAGTCTGTGGCTGACCTGCAGCTCTACAGAAGTCATTTATCTTGAGCAGTTTACTTAAGCACAGTTCTTCCAGAAGGCATTTTAATTACTTCTCATTGCCATTCCAGTCACAAGCCAATTTCATCTGGGACATACAAATCCAAGTGGCAACTATCTCTGCTGATTTGAATTAAACTTGTATAAACTAGGTCTTCTGCAGGGCATATGAGCCCAAGGTAATTCAACCAAAATTCCATTAAGCTAACCTATTTTAACCTAAGAATGTTACCATGTAGAATGTGGATTTTAAGCCAGGTAGTTTCCGTAAGTAATAGTTTTTTATGGACCGAGAACATTATGCAACAAAATGTTTTAATCACAGTAAATAAATATTTCAAAATGAAATACCTTTTTCTTAGACTGAATGTTTAAAAATGTTAAGTGGGTGATAAGGTTAGAAGGAACCACAAAAAGAAACCAAGTTTATAGTTTACATCAAAGTTCCACATTATCTTAAGACTATTTTAATGTATCTGGTTAAATATAGAGGCAGCCCAACTATATTAATTTTCTAATTAATGAAGAGGAAAATACTTCTTAAAATTCAGAGGCCCATGCTTCTAAAATATATGTATCGTGCCGTTATTTAGTTCTTTTAAAGCACCATTTTAATTAAAATAATATTATTTCATTTTCTGTAATTTTTCATAGTTCACATTTTATAATTACTATTCTCACAATATGTAACAGTGATACATTTTTCAGTCAATACAGGAGTTATATTACCAGCCCCCCCCTTAGTCATTAGGCTTTTTAAACTATGTGTATATATGGATAAATCATGAAGTAATTTAAATAAGCCACAGAGAATATTTCAAGATGCTTTCTGAAAAAAAGTTTACCTTTATTGCTTCATAGGAATTAATAATTACTTTAATCATGTATCTTGTATCTACTGTCATTCTGGGTTTTATCTGTATTTTTTAAATCTTTATCTTAAGAAATGTTAGAAGTACTGAGAAGCACAGAGAATAATATAACAAAAGCTCAAGTACTCACATCCCAGAACTGAAAAATTGTTGACAGTTCATCATATTGGCTTTTTATTTAAAATTTATTTACAATTCAAGCCTTCTTTGCCCCCTTTCTCTCTTCCCAATAGCTAACCACAAGTATGTATCTTCCAGTTTACTTTGTGTGCTTTTATATCATTATACATCCTTGGCCAGTACTTTGTGTTTCTTTTTTAGCCTACACCATATGGTGTAGTGTTTATCATTGTGCACTAAGTATTTTTCTACTCAGTATTTCTAATCTTCCCATGTTGATGTGTGTAGATCTAGTTTATGTTTTTAACTGCTGTTACGTAGATATTTCATACAATGGTCAACTGTTTGGCCATTTCCTTACTGAAGAACATTTTCCTTCCACTTTTCAATACTGTAAATAATGTAACACTGAACATTTTCTAACCTATCTCTCAGTTTACACCTGTAAGATTATGGAAAATACATGATGATAACTAGACTATTTGGTTCGTAATAAATCTACCATACCAATTTTTCTAGATCTTCCTTAATAGCTTTCTGAAGTATCTCAACAGTTGTACCTTCTCAAGCACTATGTGTTAAAGTTCCAGCGTGTGTGTGTCTGTCTCTTCTCTTTGTCTTTGTTTCTCTCTCTCTCTCTCTCTCTCTTTTTTTTTTTTTGCCAATATTTAAGATTAGGCAGGCTCTTTAAATTTTACCAATCTAATGTTATCTCATTTTACTCTGTATTTTCTTGATGACTAATGGGATTGAGTATTTTCTTGTCTTTATGATCCATTTGAGTTTCCTCTTCTATTCATATTCTTTGCCCACTTTTCTTTCTTTTTTTTTTTTTAAAGATTTTATTTATTTGTTTGAGAGAGAGAGAGCAGGGAGAAGAGCAGAGGGAGAGGGACAAGCAAACGCCACGCTGCGCATGCAGCTCAGTGGGGGGCTCAATCCCACAACTCTGAGATCATGACCTGGGCCAAAATAAAGAGTTAGACGTTTAACCAGCTGAGCTACCCAGACTCCCCTCTTTGCCCTCCCCCTTTTTTTTAAGATTTTTATTTATTTATTTAACAGACAGAGATCACAAGTAGGCAGAGAGGCAGGCAGAGAGAGGAAGGGAAGCAGGCTCCCCGCTGAGCAGAGAGCCGGACACAGGGCTTGATCCCAGGACCCTAGGATCACAACCTGAGCCGAAGGCAGAGGCTTTAACCCACTGAGCCACCCAGGTGCCCCAAACAAAAAATTTTTTTAAAAGATTTTTTTTTTTTTTAAGATTTTATTTATTTGTCAGAGAGAGAGGGAGAGAGAGCGAGCACAGGCAGACAGAATGGCAGGCAGAGGCAGAGGGAGAAGCAGGCTCCCCGCCGAGCAAGGAGCTGGATGTGGGACTCGATCCCAGGATGCTGGGATCACGACCTGAGCCGAAGGCAGCTGCTTAACCAACTGAGCCACCCAGGCGTCCCTAAAAGATTTTTTGTTTGACAGATATCATGAGTAGGCATAGAGATAGGCAGGGAGAGAGAGAAGGGGAAGCAAGCTCCCTGCTGAGCAGAGAGCCCAATGTGAGGCTCAATCCCAGGACCCTGGGATCATGACCTGAGCCGGAGGCAGAGGCTTTAACCCACTGAGCCACTCAGGTGCCCCTTGCCCGCTTTTTTAATGAGTAATTTGGCTTATGGTCTTTGGTTCTGTCATTAGTTTTTTTGCACTGAAAAAACTCTGGGATGTATATGTTAAAATAGTACAGGTCTTAGTATATCATAGCACTAAAAGTACACTATATTAATCCATTTCTAGAATACAAGTTCTTTAGTATCAATACAAGTACATAGGAGATACAACCTCTATATGATATATAATAATAGATACCTAATTATCTACATCTGCAGTTGAGGGAAGGTAAGAGCCCAACCAGATGATACTAACATTACTTTCCATTTCTAGATATCCTTTCATGATTTTGCATTTACTTATATACTTTTTGAAAATATTTATGATGTCTTCTCTAAACTCACTCAGGAAATATGTATACCTTTACCTTATTACAGAAATACAAAGATGTAAAAGCCTGGAAATTTCCAGTCTAGTAGAAGGGACCATTTTATATAACTAACAATATGACAAACGTGCTTAGTAACAATGTTAAGTATATGTTTATATTTTTTTATTTTTAGTTTTGTGAAGAGCTCCATGTTGACCAGATTACATTGTCCTAGCTCTATCCCAGGAGACTCTACCTGGGTGTCTTTCATTCTCATACCCTCAGGTTAAAATACTTTATAGTATAGGGGAGAGAACAATAGCCATCGAGCACCTATTCCATAACAGACACCTGTACTAATAGATGTTTTATACCCTTTATCTTCTTAACTTTTCAACAGTGTTTCCTTTTTGGTGTTTTGTGTTTTAGTTTGCTTTGGTTTTAATTATTACTGTACACATGAATTTATTATTAAGATGGTATTGTCCTCTTAAGATAGTGTTATTTTATTGGTTTTTCCATTGGGTTGTCAATAAATGGTTTAAGAAGACTTAAGGGGCACCTGGGTGTCTCAGTCATTAAGCATCTCCCTTCAGCTCAGGTCATGATCCCAGGGTCCCTGCTCGGCAGAGAGCCTGCTTCTCCCACTCCTACTCTCCCTGCTTGTGTTCCCTCTCTCCTTCAGATAAATAAATAAAATCTTAAAAAACAAAAAAAAAGGAAGAAAGAAGACTAAGAATTCCTCTCGCATCTACTCTGCCACTCCAAATAGACACAGCCTATATAAAATGGTGTGCAGCATACAAAAGACAATTATAAAACCCCTAGCCACCAGCCCCATCTCTACTACTACTGTTTTGTCTCTCCCTGATGGAAACTGCTGTGGTTACCATTTATATTCTTGGTCGATCACAAACATATTAAAAGAAGTCATGTAGATATTAATTTAAAGATTCTAGAAAACAATCTTGAAAAACATATTCCCATTAATGTACTTTCTAAGTTTCATTATTTTAGGGAGAAAAGTTTACCATTTCTTCATCTAATCATTTTAATCTCCATGATGAAATAAAAGGAGGTTAGTATTAAATTCACATTCTCATTACCATCTGTCAGTTTAAGGATCATGGAGTAGAAAGACTGATGAAGGTAATGAGATGTTTCTTTAACCCTTCCGAGAACTACTATATCTAGGTCTAAACCAGTGTAGGAAAAGGAAATAGAAAATGTGATTAGCTGCCTAAAAGTGAGTGCCATCCATTTTAGTGCTTTTCAGCAGTTAATCAGCTTGTCCTAAAACTGAACATGGCATTCCTGCCAGGGTGGGGAGGGGATACAGCCAACAAGTTTGCCAGACTTTGTAGTGACTGAATTGTTATTATGGTTTTCCTCCCAGAGGCTTCACAATCTATTTAATAACAAATCAGTCTAATCTATTTGTTGCATGGATTTGTCTATTCTCCTGTCATGTTACTCCACTATTAAATAGAGGGGAAAGCACTCTAAAACTGAAGAGGAAAAAAGCCTGTAGGCTACAGATTTTCACAGCCAAAAAATTTTTATATTAAATAATTATACACTTTATCCACTGTCACATAGTTTAGATATAACGTTTGGTTTGACATTAATCGATTCTTATAATCCAAGGAGGAATGTCTTTAGGGTATATGTGTGTGTTTCTTCTAGCTTTTTTTTTTTTTAATTGGAAAAGAACAAGTAACAGCCAGTTATTCTAGAATCCTGTGATGTGTCATTTCTGCTTAAGCAAGTCAATTAAAGGTTGATCTACCCCCACCTTTAGTTACAATATCAGTAATGGGGCTATTTGAGTCACAAAGAAAATTCAAGTGAAATTATCAACCATGATACAAGAACCGAGGTACTTAGGAAGGACAGAGAACAGATCTATATCTATTTTCTCAGTGGCATTAGTAAAATACTTCCCAGTAAAAACTTATTTGAAAATAGTCAGTAAAACAGTATTGTATTTCTGTGAACATAAATACAAAGGTAGAGGTTATATTATTGACAGAAGTAGTACATAAGTCTAGAAGTTAAAACTTGGGTGAACTTTGCAACCACTAATGAAATAATTAATATATCTAGATCAGTAATTATCGACAGCATCTGAACCCATCGATCTATCTTATGTTAATATTGCAAAATGGGAGACAGTAAGAAATTTTAGTATCCTGATGTAACCCAATAGGAGGACATGACATCACTTGTGACGTATTGCCCCCAAATTGCTAGTCATCTAAATATAAATACCTAGTCATGGGAAATATGAAGCCAAGGGAACATGTTAAAGGACAGTGTGCTGATGCCATCAGTCAGATCCAGCCTATTGGGCAAATGAAATAATTTCAAACAGGAAAAAAAATTAAGAGAGGGAGAATGAAACTAGGCATTAGGAGAGATGTTTAGAGACCTAGCAACCAAATATAACTAGTGGAACTTGATTTGGTTAGTTTCAAACTATTTTATTTTATTTTATTTTTTTTTTTTAGTTTCAAACTATTTTAAAAAATCAAAACAGGGAATTTGAATACTGACTAGTATTGGGGGTGCCTTGGGGTTCCTGGGGTGGCTCAGTTATTAAGCTTTTGCCTTCTGCTCAGGTCATGATCCCATGGTCCTGGGATCAGCCTCACATCCAGCTCCCTGCTCAGCAGGAAGCCTTCTTTTCCCTCTCCCACTCTCCCTGCTTGTATTCCTCCTCACTGTCTCTGTCAAATAAATAAAATCTTTAAAAAAAAATAAAAAGAATTTTACTTTTCAGGGAGCCTGGGTGGCCACATCGGTTAAGTGTCTGTCTTCAGCTCAGGTCAAGATCCCAATGTCCTTGGATCAACCCCCTCATCCGGCTCCCTGCACAGCGGGAAGCCTGCTTCTCCCTTTTCCACTCTCCATGCTTGTATTCTCTCTCTCACTGTCCGTCTGTCTCTCTGTCTCTCTGTCAAATAAATAAATAAAATCTTTAAAAAAAAATTTTACTTTTAGGGGAGCCTGGGTGGCCTACTGGTTAAGTGTCTGCCTTCAGCTCAGGTCGTGATCCCAAGGTCTTGGGATCAAGCCCCACGTTGGGCACCCTTTACACTTGGAAGCCTGCTTCTCTCTCTCTCTCTCTCTCTCTCTGTCTCTCTCAAATAAATAAATAAAATCTTTTTTAAAAAAGCATTTTACTTTTAATATTTTAGGTGTGATAATGTGAATATGATTTTTTAAAAATATCTATTTAGGGGTACATCTCAAGTATTTATTAGTGCAGTAATACGATGTCTGAGACTTGCTTCAAAATAGTAATTCAGAGAAAATAGTAGGTGAGGGTAGAGATGAAGTGAATGTGACATGTTCCTTTTTTTGTTGAAGCTGGGTAATGAATACATAAGGGATTTATTATACTGTTTTCTTTTTTATTATATATGTGTGTTTTAAATATTGTATAACAAAGTTTTTAAATGCTAAGTGATTCAGCTCTTTATTTTCTGACTGAAATTATGGATAAAATTTATTTGTTTCACTTTTATAAAATTAGGATGGTTCTGTCTCTTAAAATCTGCTTGGTAGATGTTCTCTTTAATAGTTTAAAGACTATTTAAATTGCGTAGACTGGGAATCTGTAAGGAGTGCTCCAGTTCATGCTGCCTTTTCCGTCAATAATGTTGGCTTGTTATGGCAGTGAATGGGAGGGGGAAGTAAAAGGGATAAAGAAAGATAAAGCTGATCAACCTTTCTTTCTGTCCTGTTGTAAACCATTGTTGTTCTTTTCATTCATATCTCTCAAAAGAAAACTGCTAGTCATTAAAACTAGGAATTTAACAGTCTTGCCCAAATACTTTGCCATGTCTGTTTGCCGTGGAATGTACCTGTTAAACTACCGAACAGTGCTTCTGCATCACCCATTCTGTATCCAGAATGATGTTTTAAAGAGAATTTACCCTGACCGTCCATCATCATGCTTGTTATTCCTTTTCATTTGTTCTAATAGGCTTTTTTCTTTTTCATTCTTCCATATGATAGAGTGAAATCCTTCACACTTGACTGTGGGGGATAAACAAAGAAGGGAAGAAAACAAGGTTAGGATAAGGGATGTGTGACAAATTAGGGATCCACAAGAGCTTTCAGAAGATGTTAAAGCATTCTAGAACCACTTTCCTAAGTTCCATAGGTCTTACTACATAGACAAATAACATATGCCATGCCAAATGTTGACTGTATCCTTGTGTCCATTTTTTTTTCCAGAACAGTTACTGGTGATCCTGGCTCTGTACTCTCTCTCACGTGTGAATTCATTCCTCCTTCAGCACTAAAACAGCTATTTATGATGTTTGTCCATGAATTAAGAACTGAAAATGCTGTAACAGTGAGAAACATCATTTTTTTTCAAAAAGCAAAGCAGAAACTTAAGAAATATGTTCTTTCTTTTCACACTTAAAATGAAAATAAAGATTTTTTTTCAGAAATTAAACTTTACTGTTCCTAAAAATTAAAAAAATAAATGTTTACATTGGGTAGTCAGTGGAAAGAAAGTGAATAGCATTCTTTAGACATGCCAAATTTGAAAGTGTCTTTATGTAGAGAGTATGAAGAATTGTATGTAAATAAATCATTTGCTTTTGAATGTCCAAATAGGATCAATAATGAAGGGGAGTATATGTTCAATAAAAAATTGGGGCTTATGATAATTTAAAAGTCCTTTTAAGTAAATTTTTAGATAGGCTTTTCAAAACAATTAAATCCTAAAGTAAAATAATGAAATTGTATGCATCATAAACAAAGCTATTTATAATACAAGTTTTAAGGAGTTTGGATGCCGGCCTGCGTGTCTTACTGCAGATCTACTGTTTAGTCCACGGTCACTCTGCTCCATCTCATGCAGAGCAAGTAGAAAAACAGGACCGTTTCCCTGCTCCCTACCAGTGCCAGCTCTTTTAATATATTTTTATGTAAGATTTAGGGGCGCCTTGGTGGCTCAGTCTAATGTCTGCCTTCTGCCCAGGTCATGATCCCAGGGTCCTGGGATCAAGCCCCGCATTGGGCACCCTGTTCAGCAGGGAGCCTGCTTCTCCCTCTCCTTCTGCCTCTCCCCCCAGCTCGTGTTCTCCTTTATTCTGTTCTCTCTCTCTTTCTCAAATAAATAAATAAATATCTAAAAATATATATGAGATTCAAACTGTTTTACACATCTAAGAGTGTATTTATGTGTGCTTTTCCTTTTTTATTTTAAATCTTTAAAAATGTTTTTCACTTTTTTTTTTTAACCTATAAAGGGTTTTTGGAAGACCGAAATGAGGGAGACAATAGCAGTTGTTAGACCATGGATGCAAACAATTTGCAGTAGCCCATCTATTCCAAGGCTGACCCTTGGCCTAAGTAGCACCCTAAGTTATGGCAAAATACTTAGGAAAAAGAGCCTAGTGTTGTATTTAACCATTTTACTATTTTCATCTCACTTGCTTTCATTCTGTCAAATGTCAGCTGAAATGTTAGAAAACCCTTCTATTCTGATTTCTACCTTTACTGGTTGGAACACCTGTTCTGGGCTGGGCGTAAACAGAAATCATGCTTCCTATATAATTTATGGGGATACCAGAGGGAACTGTTTGTTTCATTTTTGTCTACTACATCCTTTTTGATCTTCCCCTTCCCATATGGTCTTCTGGATCTTTTATTCATAGATTCAAAGCACTAACACAAAATGCTTTTGTCAAAAATATTTAACATCTTCTAAAATGTGTTTACCTCCAGTCACTATGAAAGTTACTTGACTTGTGAAAGGACTGGTATTTTCTATTCCTTTAATGTTTTGGCTCTGCATTAAATACATAATTTTCTCTTTAGGAGACTGGTTGGAATATTATTTATTTGTATCTTACCTTTTCCTGGAATTCATTTTACACAGGCATTATAAGAGCCCCAAAATATGATAGAGTAGCATGGGGAAAAGTGGAATGAAGAATTAAGAAAACAAGGGTGAGAATGAAAAGAGCCAGTAATGAGACCAAAATGTTCATGACAGTGGCTGGTTATATATTCTACTTTAAACTTGCTAACAGCCAATGAAAACCAAGACTCTGCTGTCCCTATTACTCAATGATATTTTAAAGACTAAAATTATAAAGCACATTCTGAGAGTACGGCCATTTTTTTTTTTCAGGTAAAATGTCACAGAGGGAATGTATGGATCAGACTGTAAGCCTTAGATCTTTCCCACATTCCATGAGCTATCAGTCCTACACATCTATGGCCTTCTTGTTTGCACCTTCTGTTGGTCATACAGGTGATTGGGCGTTGATTGTGGATGGGTCAGCCCAAATCCATCCGCACTCAAGAAATTGACTCAGGGCTCGTGTCCTGGTGCTGATGGGTCAGAAGCAACTGCATCCTACATGAAGGACATCATTTTTCAACCAAGTGCCCTTTCTTTTCTCTAACCTCAGTATCACCCTCAGATCATATAAACAATTGTGAAGAGAGATCCTTTGGCCTGTCTTCACTTGTTATGCCTTGCTCAGTCCAAATTATAGGTATATACCATTTCAGGGGCATTTTAGAGCCATAACACACAAAAAACAGTAATAAACACCATTACAGGCATGTTGCCTGGTTTCCCTTTTCCTGACTCCTGAGATAGTGGTCCTCTCTTAGGAAGCAGGAATCGATTTCCATCCAATAGAGAATTGTCCAGGGTCTGATACCATAATAAAAATACAGAAGGGAACTTCGGTCCTAGAAAAAAATCATAAATTTAAAGGAAGAGTTTTTGTTTTTCTTGAGATTGATTGTGAACAGACAATAAATAAATTCAGAAGAAACTCTTAAAAAGTAGTTAGATACCAAAAAGGATTGCTTTCTGAGTATTATTGCGAAGATATCCTTATTGTCTATAGGCTAGTGATTTCTCAAACTAGGGTCCTCAGAGCCCTGTTAGGACAATAATGTAGTCGATGGGGATAGCTGTTTTCCTTCTTGCTCCCCACCTCTGCATCAGCTAGGGAAAGCAGTTCACTTTCATTATCTGTTCTACATATTGGCCTTTCTACCTTTGACTTACTGAAATAGCCTATTGGAAGAATGAAGAGCTATCCACATCTGTCTTGGGCAGAACAATCATAATATATTGTTTAATTTTGTCTAACTGCTCTAGTTGTTCTGGTGGTAGGATAGAGAGTCTCTTTAATGTAAAGGATCTATTTCCTTTGTTTGTTTGTTTGTTTGTTTGTTTGTTTGTTTAGAGAGGGAGGGGTGGTGAGGGAGAGAGAGAGACTCTTAAGCAGGCTCCATGCCCAGCCCAAAGATCATGACCTGAACTGAAATCAGGTGTCAGACACTTAACCTACTGAGCCACCCAGGCACCCCTATTTCCTAGTTAATTATTATCTAACTAAAAAACATGAGGTACTTATTTCCCAAACGTAGGAAAAATGAAATTAGTTATAAATATCAGTTACCTGTTGGTAGGTGCTGTAAGTTCTTGGAACATCAGACACTGACTTATAGCATTAAGTTCTTGGTTCCATCTCAGTCTCCTAGACCCCACTTTTCACCCTGCTAATTGTGAGTATAAAATAAACTCAAGGCCATTCTTGTTGAGGGGGTGAGAGAAATTTGGCCCACTTGCATGGTGAATGTTTTTAAGACCTTGGGACTACCAGGTGCCTGGGTGGCTCTGTCAATTAAGCATCTGCCTTCAGCTCAGGTCATGATCCCAGGGCCCTGTGTCAGGCTTCTTGCTCAGCAGGGAGTCCGCCTCTCCCTCTGTCCCTTCCCCTGCTCGGCTCTCTCTCTCTCTCTTGCTCACTCTCAAATAAATAAATAAATAAATAAAATCTTTTTTAAAAAGAGAGAGAGAGACTTGGAAAAGACTTGGGGCTTCCACAGACATTATATTCAAGAAGTAACATTCTCAGGAATTCAAGAGCGCTCAAGATAGGTAAAGCACAGAATGAGCTCTATCTACCTAGCCAAGAACTCACAAGACACCAGTAGAATATTTTGTAAATGCATTAAAAGAAACAGTGCAAAATTTTAACTGTGCTGATTAAAAGGGATGTCAAAGCAATACTAAGTAGAAATAAAAAAGATTTAAAGTATGTTATGATATTTAGGGTGCCTAGATGGCTTAGTCAGGTTAAGTCATGCTCAGGTCATGCTCAGGATTCTAAGATGAGCCCCTGTGATGGTCTCTCTCCCTCCCACCCCACCCCAGTCCCGCCCCCACCACTCACACACTCTCATGTGTGCACATGCACACTCCCTCTCTCTATCAAATAAATATTTATTTAAAAGTATGCTATAATATTATCTCCATATCATAATTGAAGATTTAATTAAAATTAAAGAAGACATAGAAATTTGTGTTCAACAGAATGGTTACTCATTTAAGGGAGTTTGTTTTTAATTTATCTTGTAACACTCCCAAGTAGAGACTAAAACTTAATAGTCATTAGTAGTTATTTTGCCAGATTCCTGGGGTAGAAAATCCTAGGTGCATAATAGGAAATACAGAATGACCTGGGAACTCTGGAGCCCAGAGTCCATATCTAAGAAGATTATGATACATTTCATTAAAAAAAAAATTTGTAATGCCTAGAGGGATAACAAGGTGCTAAGTAATTGCAATGTGAATTCACTGCCAAATAATAAAAACCCAAACAAACCATTTTTCTTTTTAACTGAAAAATGGACCTTGGAATCAGTTAACAAGTAGACTTATAAATATTAGAGCAGTAGATTATAAAGGAAATTATAGCAAACTAATATAGAGAGTCATTGGAAGTTTTCACAATGGATTTAGAATCTGAAAGATCTATACACTTGCTAATGGAATAACTCCAATTAATAGAATAATAAAGCCCACCCAATAACAAGTGAAAAAGTTGAAAGGTAATTTTTAAAATAAGCAAATCACAAACTGGAAATAAGACAGTAATGAGTTGGTAGAAAAAGACAAATGCAATTTGGAATTTATTTTAGCTACTAGGATTTTATCTGTAAACATGTGGTAGTTCTTGAAGAGTTAAGATGTGCAGAGAAAATACAGAACTTTTGTATGGAGGTCAGAACTTCCAGTCAGAACTCAAAAGAGTAAAACTAATGGTAAAAATAGTTAATGAACATATGATTAATGAGTGTTCATCTGTTAATTACCTCTGTTCAGTAAAGGAAGATCAGCTAAGAATTGTTTTAAAAACGTTGTGGGGCACCTGGGTGGCTCAGTGGGTTAAGCCGCTGCCTTCGGCTCAGGTCATGATCTCAGAGTCCTGGGATCGAGCCCCGCATCGGGCTCTCTGCTCTCTAGGGGAGCCTGCTTCCTCCTCTCTCTCTGCCTGCCTCTCTGCCTGCTGATCTCTCTGTCAAATAAATAAATAAAATCTTTAAAAAAAAAAAAAAAAAAAAACGTTGTGAAAGAATATGTTGTAATAGTGAAATAAATAGATCAGGTCATGCTCCTAAATTGGGATGGTTTAAACAACCACATGAAGACATTGTCATAACACAAAGGGGAGAGATTTTCATTTTACTTGGATATGTCGAATATTATGTTGGTGGTCTCCCAGACTGGCTAATTGCCAGCCCTTCACTATTTTTGAGCTGTGAGAATTGAAGCGAACTCTAGAATATGGCAATACATTTCATACTTCTTCATATTTCTCCCACTAGAGCCTTCACATTCAAATTTCTACCTGAGTGGTCCCAGTACTAACTTACTGCCTCTTGATAGGTGAGTTAGGAAAAGAGCTAGATCTTGTTTTTTGTTTTAAGACAAATGTTTCGCACTTTGGGTTGTCACAGATACATGAGTGCTTCTTCCGTCAAACACTGCTGTGCTCGTCAGAGTCCTTTCTTAAGGTTTCTGGCTTTTAAGAACAGCCTCCCAAAAGTCTCTTGACACCTTCTTGGCTTTGGGCATGTGATCCTGTGGGGGGAGTCACACAAGTGCTGTAACGAGTATTTATAAAATAGTTGTAAGCACTGGAACACATGGAGTTTGAGTCTTTTCACTATTACAGCCCAACATCCAATAATGTCTGGCACTCAGTAGATAATCAGCAAGTATTAATTGGATTCATGTTATATGTACAATAAACATCTTTTCTGTAAGATACAGAAAGAGCCAAATCAAGGAGCAGGGGGATCTGACTCCGTAGAATAAAACAGTTTCTAAAATTTACATAAGAATTACCTTGAAAAGATTAAAGAGTTAAGATTAAGATCAGCTATCAGTTATTTAGCATCCTATTCAACTCTAGTTGATAAACACAGAATTAAGACATGATCTTTATCCTCAAGAAGATGGTCATAGTTTCGTGACTATGCTTAATATTTGAACTATTAATGAGGGTTCTATTTATATACATATGTGTACGTGTGCTTATAAAATTTCTTGATGGAGTGGTTTTCTTCTTCTTCTTTTTTTTTTCTCCTATTCCCCTTCTCCCATTTTGCCCATCCCTCACTGCCCTCCCATCTGGCAACCATCAGTTTGTTCTTCAGACTTATGGGTCTGTTTCTGCTTTTTGTTTGTTTCTTATTTTGGTGGGTTTTTTTTTAGATTCCACATGTAAGTAAAATCATATAGTATTTGTCTTTCTCAGACTTAATACCTTCTAGGTCCATCCACATTGTCACAAATGTTTAGCTCGCTCTCTTCTTTTTTCCTTATGGCTCAGTGATATTCCTTTGTATGTATACACCACATTTTCTTTATCCATTCATCTCTCAGTGGGTACTTGGACTGCTTTCATAATTTGACTATTGTAAATAATGCTGCAATAAATAATATGAGTACATATACGTTTCCAAATTAGTGTTTTTATTTTCTTTGGGTAAATATCCAGGAGTGGAATTACTGAGTCATATGTTAGTTCTATTACTTTTTTGAGAACCTCCATCCTGTTTTCCACAATGGCTATACCAATTTGCATTCCCACCAGCAGCGCACGAGGGTTACTTCTTTACATCTTCACCAACACTTGTTATTTCTTGTCTTTTTTAGTTCTAGCCGTTCTGACAGGTGGAGGGTGGTATTTCATTGTGGTTTTATTTTGCATTTCCTTGAGGAATAGTGATGTTGAAGATCTTTCCACCTGTCTGTTGGCCATCTGTATGTCTTGGAAAAATGACTTTTCCGGTTCTCTGCCCATTTTTAATCAGATTATTTGGGAGGTTTTTTGGTGTTGAGTTGTGTGTGTTCTCTCTATATTTGCATATTAACTCCTTAGCAGATAGATATCACTGGCAGATATCTCCTTCCTTTCAGTAGGCTTTGTTGACGGTTCCCTTCACTGTTAATATGGAGATTTTTTTTTTAACTTAACAGTTAAGTTTTACAAAACTTAACAGTTAAGTTTTACAGTTTGACTATGTTCTAGTCTCAAGCTGTGGCCTGGTTTTCTTTTCAACAGAGAAATAACTCTTGGGTTCTGTTCCATTGAGTGTGTCTTGTAGGAGAGTAATGGTAGTAGCCTGCACCTACTATTAATAGGAAGAACCCCATCTAGACCCAGGAGAAAGGAGGGAAGGACAAAGTAACGTTACTATGTGGCATCATCAAACTCTCCACTGCCCCCTCCACTCCTGCTTACCGATAGTGTCCACTAGTACAGGCTAGCCCACATCACACACAGTAGAAGGAAACTGGGGACAGACTTAAGTAGACCATTTTTCAAAATTATTCCTAAGTGATACAGTGAAAATAAACTTTTTATTAGAATGTTCAATTTCATGGGTATATAACATGCATATTGTAACAGGGTACCTGTATATGCCATTCTAGAATTTGTATAATTCTGAAAGAATTTCCAGACATTTCTACACATTCTATCCCCAAAATAGCATTGGTAGCCTGAAGCAACATCGTTATGTGTGGGAGCTGCAAGTAATTAGAAGTGCCTAGACTGTAGGCTTGTGTGGAAAAGGGGTGACAAGAAGGAACCGGGTGGCAGAGGGCTGCCTAGGGCATACTGAGATATTTAAATTGTATCCTCTGTGGATCTGTTACCCATCAGCATCACAAGAATGGTGTCGGCCCCAGAGGTTTGAAAAATCACTGTAGCAGCATCATGGAAGAGAGCCTAAAAGGGTGAGAAATCAGAGCCAGGAAAACAAGTTAGGAGAGTTGGAAGGATGTTTGAGCCAAAAGACACTGAGAAGATGAAGGCCTGAATGTGATAGTAGGGATGAATTCAGAAGGTTTATGTTTTAAATGACTGCCACGGGCCAGATGCCTTAGCATCTGGAAGTCTAGCTATGAATGAGGCTGACTTTGCTGCCTTCATGGAGCTTTCCACACTGGTGGAAATAAAATGGTTTTATAAAATGATAAAATGATTCCATGTTCTTCAGTTTGAGTGACTAGGTGGTCATGATTACATTGGAGTTGTTTTGCAGGGGGCGGTGGGGGGGGAGAGTTTCAATATGTTGAACACAAAGTGTGTTATATCCGGTATGCACTTGGAAGTTCAGCTTTAGAGTTAAAGAATAAGATTTAGCCTCTTTTCAGAGGGCCCGTTTGTATTTGTTTTCAGTTGTAATACTTCATTTTATGGCAACATCAGTCAGGGGTTTTGGTTGCAAATGGAAGCCTCTCTGACTTGTAAGTACCACAGGAACTTACTGAAAGCTTTTTGGTATCATCTTGGTGAAATCTCTAGGAAAGCCAGAGAACCTGATTCTGAGGGAGGGTGTCTAGGAACCGTGCCCACTGCCACTGCTGGGTCCACTGTAGATGCCCTGCGCTGTACCACTGCCATCCCCTCACATGGCTTCCTACAGACCCTCAATCGCTGGTCCCCCTCCCCACAGAGGAGTATGAGCAAGCACGTTCTCTGCCTTGTGGGACAATCCAAAATAAGCAGGGTTTTGAAGACACTGCACAGCCATACATGTCTAGCAAACATATTTTTGCCTCCATTTATGTCTGTGAAATGAAAAATCAAACATTTAATTTCTGAAGTGTGTAGAATTTTACAGTGGTTTACTTCAGATTTTTATGTAACACTGTGATGAAGGTATGGTGTCTTCCTTAAAATTAATATTGTTCACATTAATATATTAATTTGCTGGTGAACTTGCTTTTAATTGTTGTTCATTGTGTGACTAGCCAGTCCCAAACTTATGAATGGATTTCTTTCAGAAGGTTGTTGATAATTAAGTCATTAGAAATTGTGAATGCAGCTTTCCACTGAAACAAAGTTATCATGGATGATTCAGTTCTCATATTTTAAAATGTGTTTTACATTCCAGCGGAAGCTCCTAGAACACAAGCTACTTGGCGTCTTCAGATAAGAAGTGAAAGGGAGTGGGATGGAATCATTTGTGGGCACAGTGCCTATAGATACATTGTAGACAGTCAATAAAAGTTGGGGAAGTGTTTCTAGGATTAGATGGTTGGAGAGAGGAAGGGAAGAAGGCAAGTATAAGCCTGTTTCTAATATGGAGCTGCCTCTGATTGTTCTAATAAAAGCAGGTTACATTCAGTGACTTATAACAGCATTTTAAAATTGCACATATTTATTATCTAATCCCCAAATCCCAGAGTAGTGAACAATTTACGAATCATTTAAAATGAGTGTTTCAAAAGAAAATAGACTATTCTGAAAAACATGACCAGTTGTAACAGAATTTGTAAGATTAGTGTGAAGTAATTGGGCTGAATATTCAGTCTTCAAAAAATACCATCGAACTTTTTGCTTATTTTTAATCCTAATACTAGTTTATTTTCCTAATGATTTTTATCTTTTACCTAAAATAGATAAGAATATTAATTGAGGCTTCTGTTACCTTCATCTAGGAATGGCTATTTGTATTTTTTAATTTAAATCCAAATAATTAACATATAATCTATTATTAGTTTCAGAGGTAGAGGTCAGTGATTCATCAATCTTACACACAGTGCTCATTACATCACATGTTCTCCTTAATGTCCATCACGCAGCTACCCACTCCCCTCCAGCACCCCTCAGTATGTTTCCTGTGATTAAGAGTCTCTTATGGTTTGTCTCCCTCTCTGATTTTGTCTTGTTTTGTTTTTTCCTCTGTTCCCCTGTGATCCTCTGTTTTGTTTCTTAAATTCCACATATGAGTGAGATCATATGTATTTCGATGACCCTGAAGGCCTTTTCAGCAGTAAAAATGCTGTTTACCTAATTGAGGCTACAGGAATTTCCTACCTAGAGTGGAGGAGAATAAGTTGATCTGGTTGAGGAAAGTAAACTGATACTTTATATATACCTGATCATTCAGAACAATTAAGAACTCTATTATGGGTGCTTGGGTGGCTCAGTTAAGTGTCTGCCTTCAGCTCGGGTCTTGATCTCCATGTCCTGAGATGGAGCCCTGCTTGTCCCTCTTCCTCTGTCCCTCTGTCCTGCTCTTGCTCTCTCTCGCTCTCTCTCTCTCTCAAGTAAATAAATAATAAATTTTTTAAAATCTTGTTTAAAAAAAAAAAAACTCGATATTACTTCTACCCAGTTTGTTACAACAACATACATTAAGCATCTGCTATGTGTGAGGCAGTATGGCAGGCACTCGACATGAAAAGATGAGCAAAATAGCCACAACCTTTTCCCAGTTTGAGCAATTAACATGAATTATATTCTGCGATCTATAATTATGGGAATAAAAAATCTTTTTTATTAAAGTATTTCATTAAAGTTATGTAAGTTTCAAACTCAGAAGATAATTTTCATAGTATTCCCATGAAACTTGAGGTATAGTAAACATTTCTGGATGGCAGTTTAATTTATCACATATTTTAATATTGGCAGACTAGATAAACATTTTGATAGGAACACAATTGGGTAATATCAACCTCAGTATTTAGAAAACTAATTTAGACGATAGAATGAAATAAAAAAACAGATTCAAGTTGATTCCATGTAGGGAACCACTTTTGGTGTCACAGAATGTGATAACCAATCCTCAAGAGAAAGACAACAAATGTGCCCTTACTGATATTTGACCAAGTCAGCATCTTTTCCTGTTCCATCAGTCCCTTCTGAAATCAGGAGTGTGCCAGATAAAAGGACTGTCAGCGGAGTGCTTAAGATTTGCATTAACTGATTGACTCCATTCACTGGGAGCCTGTCCCCTCCCCCTAACCCCCAGCTTGCAGCTAGTTCAAGGTCCCCAGTGGAAACTGCTTTGCCTCTGACAAAGTAAAGGCAATTCACACACAAAACTGAAGTTTAGGGAATTCTTAACTGAATCCGGAGTTTCATTAACCACTTAATGAATTGAGGACATATCAGGGGGTTAACAAGAGCTTAAAATCTTAGAACTGTAGCACTCAAAGCATTTTTCCCTTCTTCTGTTCCAAATCCTTTGTTTTATAGTGTTTCCTTAAACCCAAAGTCACATACCTTTTACTTAAATTTAATACACTCCAAAAATCTGTCAATATATGCTTTTTTTTCTGATTTCAAAAAAGTACAAATGTTTAAGAAGAGAGAGAAAAAAAACTTTAGTTGTACTCCACAGAAATAACTGTTGTTAACACTTTGGTTTTTATTTTTCCAGACTTCTTTCTAGGCATATTGTATGTACGTATCTGTACGTGTTTAATGCAAAAATGGGATCAGAAGCCCTTCTGCCATATATAGTAGTGAGAATCCCTGACTTTGGAATCAGGCCATCCTGGGTTTAAATCTCAGCAGTTATGGTTAATAGCAAAGATTTTGGCCAGTTTGTTTACCTGTAAAATAAGGATGATTATGTATCTATTCATAAGGTTGTTGTGAATAATATAAAGGAAATAATGAAGTGAAGTACTTCATTATGTTTGATAATCCAGCCTCTTGTTCTCTTGCTCCTGTGTTCTACCACACTGTCCCTTAACACCTGCTTTCCTGTATTTGGGGGGCAGGGAGTGTGAGGCAGAGGGGCAGGGAAGCACAGATAATGTTTGCACAAATTTGTTAAAATTTAAATTTATTAAACTCTGTTAAGAAACATGATAACTAAAATATTCTCCTGGATTTTCAAACCTTATATTTTTGATATAAAGATTTATTATATGACTTAAGTTTTATAAGGTAGCATTCAGTTCAAACTAAACCTATTAACTTTTGTATATTAGAGTTTCTAGGGCTTCTTTTGAAAATAACTAAAATGAATGAAGTTCTTAACAGCCTTTCGGGTCCTTTTTGATGTCTGTATACATATAGAAGTACTTTGTGTATAATGTAGATGTTCTTTTTAATGTGTATGCAGTTTACATAGTATCACAAAAAGGAATATAATATGTCATAAGTACCATGAATATCATATATAGTAATGCTATTTTATTTTTCTTATCCAAGGGGAATTTATGTCACTTAATAATTTGCCTTAATTTTCTAGTAGAAATAAAGTTTTGCTCCAAATTGATATGGAAGGTTAAATAGTGTCTAAAAATTAACTTAGTTAGAAGCGTAGCTTTAAATTTTGTTTGAGATTTTTACTCTTTTATGTAATAAAATGTGAAAATTAAATGTTTATGTGCAAAATAGGCCCACAGTTAAATTTTATGACAAAGGAAGTAAATGTTCCATTTTTTTTTTCCCTTTTCTCTAGCTCAACTGAGAAGTCATTTCCTTGGAGATCAACAGGTATGAGTTTTTATCAGATAAAAAATCTTTCTTATGTCTTAAACACACAACAAGAACAGTTGCATAGCATGCTTTCTCAATTTACTGCCTCTTGGTGAAATAAGCCAAACAAAGCCTTTACCAGTGACAATATTGAGCTGCCTTGATTTGAAGTAGTTCTTAGTTTACTTGATTTTTTTGAACATTATGAAGTAGGTTTGTATATGTCAACTTTCTTTAGAAAGTTCAGGCATTGGACATCAACGTATCAATGTTATAATCACTGGACACTTTTAATATCAACTTATTTTACCTAAATATTTTCTTTTCTGTCATAAGAAAGTACAGCAGTGCCCTCACAGAAGTTACGACATCGTCTGGGAACATTGACTAATCGTTTATATAAATCAGGGTCTCTCCTTTCATAGTGTTTCCCACACTCAAGAGAAGAGTTGCCTTAAGCATTCATATTCTTTATGTATCCAGATATAAAATATATGGTAGCTTCTAATATAGTCCAAAGCTTCTTATGTAATCTCCTTATCTTTTTACCCCAAGTTCATTTCATATAAAGGATGAATTACATTAAGGAGGGTGTCTGCCACTTTCACAAATATTTGATGTGTTCATACTCGCTGTTCATTGTTTGTCGAGCACCTGCACCAGGGACCCAGTACTGTACACATCACTGATCACACGGTGATGAGCACAACACGTGCACGTTGCTGCACTTCCTGTGGCACTTATAATGGGAAGGACCATGTCATCAATATATAAATGGTAGAATGGGCCTTGAAATATAAATACTTTGACAACTTTTAAACGAGTTTTGAACTTGATTAGAACTCAAAAATCCCCAAACGCCTGGTATTTCAGTTTACCAGAACCTGTTATCGGGATCTTGGTGTTACTCGTAGTGCATACAAGACATTCTGCTATTTTATAAAGAAGCTACTCCCAAGAATTGTAGCTTTTATTCAAACCAAAGACAAACATAAAGCTACTTAGCACTAAGACTCATTAGCAGTAGTTTAATATAAAATCGGGCCACGAGATAATCAGTTAGATGCCAGAAATATATTGCGTGGGAAACATTGTAAATGGACAACCTACTTCTGAGATAGCTTTGCAGAGAAGGTGGGACTGGAGCCTAGGGTTTGACAGGTAGCCAGGCTCTGGAGAGTGCTTTGTCACTGGGCAGCAGAGGAGACAGAAATGTCACACCCAGACATTTAAAACTGGTTTGGGAGATGGTAAAATGTGGAAAGTTTAGATAGCCACATCAGATCAAATTACAGAGATGTGTAAATACAACTCCAAATTGAACTCTCCTTCAGCTCATGGGGGAACACTGGAAATTCTCTGAGCAAGAAGTCACCTGACTGAAATATTCCTCAGGAGAAATATCAGAACTGTGTAACTGTTAAAAAGTGATTTGAAGAATTTAAAGAAAAATGCAAAGCACACAGTAGTGCATTTGGTACTTGGTTATAGCAAAAATTTACCACTTAATGTAAAATTCTTCTGTAAGTTTATCTTCAATAGTGCATCATTAATTTATTCCAGAATATTTCTTGAGAGCCTTAAACGGTTGTCTAGCATGTAGTTGTCAATGTTTAAATATCCTTGTCCTCTTAAGTGCTTCAAGCCTAATGGAGGTATATAACTCTATACTCTCAAAATTTGGTTGTGGTAGGAGCTATAAAGGAAAACTACAGGTGTATATACCATATTTACTGATATTCCCTATTTCTGGACATTTGGGTTGTTTCTAATTTTTTACTATTATAAATAACATTGTGGTAAATACCCCATATATAAAATTATATCTGTACCTTTGATTTACTTTAGGCTAGACTTTTAGGAAATAAAATATTATTTAGAGTATATGAACATGTTTTAAGGCTCTTGTTATGGGTAACCAAGTTGCTTTCCTGAAAAGACTGTATTATTCCTCCCTCCCTTTAGGTATGTAACATTGATCCTCTTGTACTTCCTCATTTGACATCATCATTTATATTTCCTTCTAGCTACAAAATACTAAAATCTCCTATACATTGCCCTTTTCTGTTGAGTGGTAGTGTTTGATAGGCGAGAGCTCTGTGCAGCCCAAGGCTGATAGCTGTCATCAGTCAGGCAGGGAAAACCCAGACCATGCCTGGTGGTTCCACATGAGGGATTTGATTTGGGAGGTTATGGTTCAGATGCGGGTTGCAAGGTCTGGGAGAATTGAACAGCATACTGAAGCACCCAAGAGACTGATCATACCTGCAGCTGCTACCATTTCTAGGACTGAGGGGGCAGTGGGTTAAGTGGGGCCAGGGGCGATTTCCAGCATTAGCTGGACCCGGGAAGGAGATAAAGCCCAGCCAGAAGTGCTGCCTGGAGCAGAGCAGGAGAACGTCTGGCTGAGCTGAGCTGCAGCCGGCAAGTGGTGGTTTCTCACTACCCAAAGCCAGCCGGGCGCAGGGTATTAGTGTGTTGATTTACATACAGAGAGAATGAACTGAGATCAGGAAGGACACATAACAGAGAATGAAATATCTGGGCCCTTAATGTCCTTTCTACCTCCCCTTCTTTCCCCTCTGGTACTTTTACTCAGTTTCAGTCATTTGACCACCACCCTCGTGATTTACTCATGAGTTAAACATAGATATAATATTATTTATGTGTGTGTGTGTGTGTGTGTGTGTATTGTCCAAGTAGCTCCCTAAATACCTTAGCACTAGGGAAATACAGCTCCAGTAATTCATCTGTCTTCAAGACAGCTACATTTGTAAATCACACCTAATAACTATGTTTCATCTCTTAGTTTTGTCAGAATACACTCTTACCCAAACTCCTGTTCAGAACTGGCAGGTGTTGCATTTACTTACCCTTTTTTTCTCTTGGGGGAAGAGGAGTGTATTAATCTTCAGCCACTGCCATCACAACTACTATTTACTCCACTTTCTCTTATTTAAACTGTATTAACATTACTTGTGTGTTTTCTCAAATTTGCCTACTTTTCAGCCATACTTAGGACATTTAAGTTGTAACTCTGGCAATAAGCTACAAAGATAAGGGTAGAAAATTGAAATTTGATTGTATGCATGAAAGTAAAATCTGATTTGTTTCATGTTTCTTTTCCTGAGTAGTTAGAGATGTCTTTAGAAGTTTGACTAAAAGTAAATAGTGGCATAAAATGGAAGTTTTGCTGCTACTTTCCTATAAAGTTTAACAGCTATCTTCTCTTTACCACATTGCATGCAGAGATACTAAACGTAGTAGAAAAATCATCTCATTTTTAGAATTTGGCTGTCCTGGACAGAATAAGGAGCAGGGGTGGCTTAAAAGTAAAAATATATATGTATTTAAAAGGTCTTCGGTCCAGTCCACGTTTAGCTAGATCTTTTTTTTTTTTTTTAAGATTTTATTTACTTATTTGACAAAAAGAGAGAGACAGTGAGAAAGGGAACACAAGCATGGGAAGTCAGAGAGGGAGAAGCAGACTCCCTGCTGGGCAGGGAGCCTGATGCGGGGCTCAATCCCAGGACCCTGGGATCATGACCTGAGCCGAAGGCAGATGCTTAAGGACTGAGCCACCCAGGCACCCTGTTTAGCTAGATCTTGACAAAAGTAACATATTTATTCAGTTTTCTTGGTTTCTTAAATAAGAAAGGATTACATGAAAAGATTTAGGATTGAAAGTCTCTTAATGTTCCCCATTTTTCTCTAATATTTTGAATGTTTTCCTGTAGACAATTTCTCTACATTTTATATATATATATATATTAAATTTATATTAAAAATATTTATATATTACAAATATTTGTAATATATTTGTCATATTATATATATATATAACAAATTTGACTTGAAAAGCTGGCATTTTAAAAGCTTTTTAGCAGTCAGGTGAATTGTTAGTGGAGCAGTGGTTTGATCAGTACCTGGGAGAGATCCTTACCTGTTCAAGTATTTTCAGGATGGTACATTCTGTTGAAACGCCAGAAACGGAGAACAGCTGCTGAATTTTGTTTTTAAATAGCTAACTTACTACAGAGTCATTTTCTAAGGAAGAGCTCAAGCTCAGGGTGCCCTAGGCAGAAAAGATTTCCATTGCTTGTGATTCAGTTCAGCAGAATCCCTTTGCTCATTTGCTTGAGTTTGGTTGGTCGGTCATTTGGTTGGTTTTTGTATGAGGGTTGGTTGGCTGTTTGAAAGTAAAAAGCCAAAGCTTTTTAAGCTTGGTGCTCAAAGAGATGACTTCCCAAAGCATGAGGAAGAACTGTCCACTCCACAGAACATTTCTGTGTCCTCAGGCTGGTTGGGAAGGAATCTTAAGGAGAAGCTTTCCCAGAAGGAATAAAGTTGTCTTGAAGCATTTATGCTTTATTGTTATCTTGCTTTACTGTTCCTCCTCTCTTCATTGTTCTGTGTTTTCTAGCTTACCAGCATTACACATCTACTGTCTAAAAACATAAAATGCACATCTTTTTGTCTTTTGTGGAGAGTTTATCATTTTCTGTTTTGGCTCAGTCTTTTCCCTAGCCTTGCATTTCTTATAACCTTGCATTTTTGTGTTTTATATATATATGTTCTGCTAAAAATGAGTGAGGAAGGAATGTTGTCTTAGTGTTCCTTCCTGTTTTCTCTTTTATTAGTGTTCCATTTTCCACCAATCACATCTTCATATCTCTTAAAAATTTATGCATTTGTACAGTTTCTTATGTTCTGCCAGAATTTGAGGTAGCTTTTGAGAACACAGACAATAAAATAGAAGATAAACACCATAATCATGAAAATATATAATAAAGTCATAGGTAAAACCCTGAGGAAAGTGAGATGCATATACATTTACATGTAATTATAATGCTTCATGATGGAAAACATTATACAGAGTAGCTTTTAAAGAAAAGGAAAAAAAGACCTCGGGCTTACTTCTCTTTTTAAAAAAGCACACCAGTTTACTCACACACACACACACACACACGCACACAAAAACACCGCCATACATAGTGTGTGTTACCTACCAGACAGAAGCCGTTGAAACCATAAATTGAGTCCTTTTGTTAAAGTGTTCATTGGTTGTTACTTAAATCCTCCAGCCATATCCTGTAAAATGAATTGTGCCACAAGTCACAGTTTCACAGTTTTTCTGTTCCAGGAAAAAAAATTACTAGAGTCTAGGCAGTTTCCAGTTTTAGTACTTGTGTGTAAAGTGAGGGGCGGGGAGCAACATGGCATTAGCAGGAAAATCCTAGCCTTCCCTTCTCACCACCACGCCGTCCCCCCCACCTTCCCTACAGATTAAGAGAAGGAGCCTCCTTCCAAACCCAAGCACACTGTCTGTTCCCGCAGGCCAAAGAATTAGGCTCATTTGCACTTGAGAAGTAGTCGTAAGAGCAGATATTAATGTATGTTAAATAACTGATTGGGAATTACCACTCCTAAGAAAGTAAGAAGCCAAAAGATGAGAGTCTTTCTGAAAGCAACGAGTTAGCAAAAGACGCAGGCAAATGAAAGTAAGGGGAATTCCTGGTTGACCTAGAAAGGATTAAGGGTAAAGAGACTTGATTGAGTCTTTTACAGTAAGTAATAAGTAAGAGAGAAAATATTAATGACTTCAGTTGAGATAGTTGATATTTGATAATAAATACGAAAGAGAACGAAAAAGATTGTGATAAAATAGGAATTTTAAACTGATAAGATGATTTAACTTCACAGTGCCACATCCCTTTGCTGAGGAATATGTACTGAAGGGCCACAGTTTTCACACACTGTCCATTTAAATCATTGTTGTGTGGTACGTACTGACAGTAGTAGTTCATGTACACTACGAAATTTAAGACTTTATTGGGATTAGGTTTTGCATTATGTTTATATATTTAAATTTTGTTCCAAAACGAATGGACACAAGTTTCTTCCACTGTGGTGGGTTAAAACAAACAAACAAACAAACGAAAACGTAAATACTGAAGATTAAAGAGGAATGAAAGATTAGCCCTAAATCGATTTATCTTTCTTTTCCCCTCCATCGGAAGCAAGTAATTTACAACACAAAAAAGCACTAGCATATCAGGAGATAAGACACAGACTTAAATGGGGACACTTTCTGCCTCAGTAGAAATGTACCCGGTTAATGAAGGCGATGGAATAGGAAGCTATATTATACATGTTCCTAAATAGGATATTAGATTAGCAATCATGTATAAAGGACCATTATTTTATTGAGGATTTTGGATATTATGATTTAGTGTGCCTATAAATTATACTAATGACAAAATTTCATCATACAGTCATTCCTTCCTATTTCTCTTCTAAATAACAGGAGGATATGAATTTCTGTGAAAATCGGCCAAGTTTTTCCACCCTTATTATTTCAGGCCTTTTGAGCCACACAGTCTTGATAATCTTCTTACCACAGCTACAGCACTGTAGCTTCCTGAATCACCAGTATGAAGTTTCTCTTAACGTTTAATGTTTTATTACTAAAGGCCTTCTTATATTTTACAAAAATTGAGTCTGGAAGAACTTGGACTAAAGGTAAACATTTCCTTCTTCCCCACATCTTTCCAGACCATGGCCATCACCCCACACACCTATACACACACACACACACACACACACACACACACACACACACACACAAAACTTGGAGTAAAGGTAAACATTTCCTTCTTTACCACATCTTTCCAGACCGTGGCCATCGCCCCACACACCTACACACACACACACACACACACCCTTTGGGTTTGTTTTATTTTTAATTCAATGAGGATATATTATACATTGTCGTATGATTGGTTTTTTTCTTAACAGTATAGAAAAAACCAAAAGTGTTTCTGTATCAATATGTCAAGATCGGCCTCTTTTTTTAAAAATTATTTTTGTTAACATATAATGTATTATTTGCCCCAGGAGTACAGGTCTGTGAATCATCAGGCTTACACATTTCACAGCACTCACCATAGCACATACCCTCCCCAATGTCCATAAATGGCTGAATAGACCTGGTTTAGAAAATTTATGTAAGCAGTCCCTTACTGGTAAATATTTTGTTTTTTTTCCAAATTTTTCCTTTGGCAAACAGTGGTATAAGTTTTTTACACATCTATCTGAGTACCTTTGTCAATTACATTTTTTTTTAAGTGGAACTGCTTGGGCAAAGGCATATATGGGGGCTTTTTGGGCAAATATTGTCAAATTGCCCACCAAAAATACAGAACAATATGTGGGAGGGGTGAGTCTTTTCCTCTGCTTTCTTAGGTTAAGTGACTGGGGGTGGCCAGTGATTTAACTGACAATAGAAGAATAATCCCCAAATATTTGTATACACATAGGCGCTCACAAAAGTATTTTACCTAAGATACCTATTTTAGATAAATATTAAATAATAATAATAAATATACTTAAATTATAAATATAATAATAGATAAAATATTTTATCTACCTAACTTAATGGAGTATAGGAAGTGGGCAGAAAAGGCTTCTGTGGGGAAAAACAAATGGGTTTCTAGCGGAACAAGCAGGTATAAGAAATCTTGTGATAATTTGTTTATGCAGGTGGAAGTGGTCCTCCTGTTTGTTTCTTCAAGCCATAAATCTCCCCAGAGGGGACCCACGGCAGCCTTACTCCCAGACGTTTCTGCTTTTGGCAAAATAAGGGATGCTCCATGAAGGTTTCTTTCTACATCTGTTGAATCGCAAATGTCTTTAGTTTAAAATAACCTTTATGCCAACTCTCAGACTCTGAGAGGGTCCCTGCAAATACCCATTCCCACCTATACCAATTGTTATGTCTATCCGTGCTTACTATGTTGCCAGAGTATAGGAGTGTAAATTTTCATGAATATATAAAATTTTAATAAGTTACTAGACTTTAAAAAAGCCATTTACTTCCAGTTCCCCTATATCATAAGCTTTATTATGGACAGGTTAAATAGTGAAATCACTTAAATGATTCTTAAATATTCGTTAAGTCAGAACATTACATGAAGACCAGCATACCACTGACCATTCTTCCATTTGATTAGTTCTTATGGAAGTTAGGAATCAACCCAATCTTGGAATTTCATAAAATTGTCATGTTTCATGTCTTTCTTTTCTTTTCATATCTGGATCAAAATGATCACATACATTTTTTTGTCAACAAAAATGCAACAGCCACTACCAGAACAAGCGAAAAACAAACTTTTCACCATGGAGGTAATTGAGTACCAACACCTCATTCCAGAGGTCCCCAGCTTTGCTGTATATTCATGTCACCTGCGGAGCTGATAAGTCTGGGCCCCGAACCAGGCATCAACGGTCTTTGAAGATCCCCCCTCATGATCCCACACTGCAGTCTGAGAATACTGCCTTACTCATAAGTAAATTAATCTAATTGCTGGTAATTAAAGAATTAAAAGTTTATCCTGCCAGTCCTATACAGATTATATTTTAGGATAACCAAATAACCCTGGCCATTAATAGATTTTAAAGATATCTAAAATATACCAAAGGAATTTCTGCTGATAAATGTAGAAAGGACAATAAAATTAGAAAAATCACCAATTTGCATCGTCTAATGAAATAATTGATTCAAGCAAAGATTGTCAGTGTATGCAGAAACCTCTGTATTCTCGATCCTGGCTGCACATTAGAACTACCTTGGGAGTTTTTAAACTCCTAATATTCAGACCTCAGCTTAGGCTGATTGAATTGGAATCCCTGGGCATGGGACTCAGCAATAGTTTCCAAGCTCTACACCCACCCCTATCCCAGGCCATTACAGTACACAAGCAAGGTTGGGAATCATTGCATTAGGAGAGAGGTTGATGGTGAACTTGAAAATATGGAAAGATCAGACTACCATGGCTTGAATTGACTGACTGATCTTAACTGTAAAAGTTACAATACGACAGGACATAAAGTACACAACACCATCCATAAAGTATTCTAACCACAGAAGTTTGGCCTGAAAGCTTCTAGTTCTTTCTGCTTAAAAGACATACAGAGGTTAGAGGATATGTACCTGCCACCATGAGAAACCCACACACTAATTCAGAATATGGAGCATCCTGAGTTTATTGCTGTGGTTCCCTCAGTGAGCCAAGAAAATGAAAATGAGGGTCTGAGAACCCTTTTTAGACTTAAGGTACTAAGTAACAATCAGAGTCCAACACTATCCGTAAGTCTTATTTCAGCCTGACAAGTACAAGCCAACTGAAGAAAAATTTTTGAGACATCAGGAAAATGTGACTGTGAACTCTTTATGTGGTGTGATGGAATAAATGTCATTTTTTGAAGTCCGTATTTTACAGAGCTACATATGGAAGTATTTAGAGTCAAAATGATCTTATGTGAGGGATCTGTTTTAAAATTCTGTAACAGAAGAAAGGAAAAAGCAATAAATGGAGCATAAAAAGTATGGCATAATGTTGTAATTATTAAATTGGGAGGGTTGCTAATTATACTTCTGTTTGTTTGGGGCTTTTTTGGTTAAAGATTTATTTATTTATTTTCGAGGGAAGGGAGAGAGAGCTCCAAGCAGACTCTATGCTAAGCATGGAGCTTGACACGGGACTTGATCTCATGACCCTGAGATCGTGACCTGAGCTGAAATCAAGAGTCCGGCGCTTATCCGACTGAGCCACCCAAGCGCCCCTTCTCTCTCTCCTTTTATGTTTGAAAAATTTAATTCTAAAAAACTTAAATACAAATTCTTTAAACAAAGGGTTCAGCATATTGGGGGTTAAAACAGTGCATCACACTGACACATGTTAAGTCCAGCCAGCTGTTGGCCATACTGCCAGTGTGAGCCATGACACATGAATGCAGTATGAGATGACAGTTTCCAGCCAGTAGACATGATTTAATGTCTATCTTCCACACTGGTGGGATTTTGTTAAATGAATCCTAATTTAAGCCGAGTTACCTCTACTGTGCTGGACATCAGCCTCTCTGCTAGTTTAGAACTCTGCACTTACCGCTGTGTTTGTGCAAGTTCTAGGCAGCGTCACTGTACACATCATAGCCGCAGATACTTTCGCAGCATAACTAGTTAGCCATAAGGCGGTTGTGCTCTAAAAGTAGAATCATGAAAAAAAAAAAGAGATTCATTCAAAGGACATAATGAAATAAGAAAAATGAGTAGCAAAATGTAGAAGACTATTGCAAAGGGCAAAATATTTGAGTACGTTCAAAACGTGTAATGTAGAGTCCTAGCAATACTGCTTCTATTTTGCAGATTGGACCCCAGCATTTATCTTCAAATCTCTAGTTGATAGCATTATACACTTTGGCTTGCTGATGTATCTCCTTATTTGGCATCACATTTTCTCTGTTTTCTTCATTAGGAGAGGCATCAGGTTTCAAATACTAGAATACATCTTTGAACCTGAGTTTTGTGTTGTGCTGTGATAAGGCTTCTACGCTGTTGTTTGTTCTTGGCACACTTTCACGTGTCCATTGATAGATGTCCCAAAGTTCTGTGCGAAATGTGGGCTCAGAACTCTGCACCACTATATAGACTATTACGAGGGCTTAAGATTTAAGTAAAATAAAAAATAAGAGTACTACATCGATAAAGAAAAGAAAACAAATTGTCAACCAGGTTTTTTTTAATTATCTTTTATGGCAAACTTGGCTCACAGCCAGTTAGTGACACAGCAAAAGTGTGTTGAAATTGCTTATGGTAAAGAAATCTGTAGCAAAGATGCTTATAGTGAAAAGACTGGACAGAGTATGTACATGGGTGGCAAGCACCAAATAAGAATGTTAGCATTTTGCTTTAGCAAATATGTATCTGAATGTTCCTACACCTTTTACTCATACTTTATGGGCATGTATGTAACACATCCCCATAAGACTTAAATACACTGAATTAGGGCTTTTTTTAGAGAAAGAGAGCACAGGCACGGGATGAGGGACAGGAAGATGGAGGGAGAGAATCTTAAGTAGGCTCAGTGCTCAACACAGAGCCCAACACAGGGCTCGATCTCACGAACCTTAGATCATGACCTGAGCCAAAATTAAGAGCCAGGCGCTTTGCTTTACCAACTGAGCCACCCAGGTGCCTGGTGAGGTATTAAAATTGCACATCCGGGACACCTGGGTGGCTCAGTTGGTTAGGCGTCTGCCTTCAGCTCGGGTCATGGTCTCTGGGTCCTGGGATCGAGTTCCACATTGGGCTCCCTGCTCACCGGGGAGCCTACTTCTCCCTCTCCCTCTGCTGCTCCACCTGCTTCTGTGCTCACTCTCTCTCTCTGACATATAAATAAATAAAATCTTAAAAAAAAAAATAAAATCGCATATCCAGTGTTAGCCTCTAACATTTTATGTTTAAAATAAACACATTAAACAAATATTTAAGTGTTTTTTCTCTCTTAGTGATATGTGAACAAATACTCTATTAACTGCCTAAAATAAAATAGAAAGTATCAAGTTTAAAAGCTCCTTTTCCCATTACCACCTCCTCAACACACAGAGCCACACACTTCCTCAGTTTACAGCTGTTGCTTTGGGAAATGTCAGAAAGGCTACCATCTGTAACCCCACATTTCATTCCTAAGCCAGAGTTAGTCTGCATTTAGCTCTATCATTATAATCTATACCAAAAAAGATAGCCCAATAGAAAATCACAGTAAAACCTAGTTTCAGAAGACCTTTTCTATTCTTTTTGATAGGAATATCATCCTACCCTTACAGATTTCTATGGGTTTTGTTTTGTTTTGTTTTAAAGACATTTTCTTGGGGCACCTTGGTTGCTTAGTTGGCTAAGCACCTGCCCTCGGCTTAGGTGACCCAGTCCTGAGCCAAGCTCTCTGCTCAGGCAGAAATATGCTTGTCCCTCTCCCGCTGCCCCCCACCACCTCTTCTCCCCCTCCTCCCTTACTCTCCGCCACTGCCCTCCCTCCCCCGCCCGCTGCTAATGCTCTCTCTTGGATAAAAAAATAAAATCTTTAAAAAAAAAAGGTTTTCTTGGCTTTTGTTTTGGGGGTTTTTTTGTTTAGTTTTAGCAGAGGGTATCTGTCTTTTATGACCTACTATCAAATATACCCTTTCCTATATTTAGTAACATTTTTTTGCCCTAAAAGGAATGAAGTGTATCTTTGAATTTGAATGATTTTTGAGCACTTATACTCCATAGATCATTGATTTTTTTACATCACAGAAAATCCTTGATTCTTTTTTAGCTTTCTCTGTAGGAAGCAAGAGGCCCGTGGCCTTTTATGATCACCTACTTATAAACTCAGTGTTGGAAACTTGACATGTGTGATCTATTTCTTTTCATCTTTATAGTTCTAAACTCCTTATTTTTCTAGTTGTCCTCTTACATGTATAAATGCTTTATGGTAAGTGTAACACCTGTATTTTAATTCATGCCTGGACTCAAAATACTCAAAATTGATAAATACTCATTTTAATATGACTATTTGCAGAAAGACCTTTTTTTCTAATGATTATTTTTTAATCATTTTGTATTCCTGAACAAAATTCAGGAATTTTAAAATATTATGAAGAAGAGATCTCTGTGGTGACATATAAAACTATAAAATACTTTTTAGATTTGCATTATAGAAATTAAATAAAGTGCTTTATACCAGCTTATGCAGAAACTAAGTTTGCTTAAGCCACAAAATTGAATTCAGGCCGATAAGCTTTTACAGTGGATTTTAAGGCAGGCTAATTGGTGTTTAGAGCAAAGTTTAAAGTGAACTAGAAGATACTTCATTAATGGTTTCCATTTTCCAAGGCTTTTCACTCAACATTTTCTAGATGAGTAAAATTTTTAGAGCCACTGTCTCAATATTTTAAAAGATAGCATAAGTATGTATAAGATCCAAGAATCTAGATACACTCAAGAGAACCAGACAAGAAATAGTTCAGTAAACAAGAGCTTCTGCCCATTCTTGAAGGTTTTAACTTATTTTAAAGCCCAGCTTTTAGAGGATATCATATGTATATAGTAATTCATATTTTGAGTCCATACACCCCACATATCTATGATCTTAAGTTATTAGTTAATGTCTATCTGTGTCTTCTGTGAATCAGAGAATGCTTTTATGGTTCATGTTTCCATCACCCTATTCACATTTCCACTCAGCAACAGTATTTCCCAATCATCTCATTTCCTCCGGTAATTGGGTTACCTGCTGAAGAAGTGAATCATCAAAGAAGTTACTGAAGAGGAGAAGTCTTCAAGGCTATCATCCATGTTCTCTTCCAGAATTTGGACTAGAGCTTTGCTTCTTAGCCATAGAAGGCACTGGAATATTGTTGTAGCTTTGGGGAATGTAGACTCCCTCCTGAACCTGTTGCCCTACAAGAAGCCAGAATACCAGAGCCAAACAGGAAGTTGAGTCCCCATAAGACAAAATCTAAAAAAAAAAAAAAAAAATTTTCTACTCATATTTTCATAAAGTGTTGCCACTCAGAGTATGAAAGCCTAACCTCAATTCACAGGCCAAAGTTGGAAGAAAAGAAAACTACTCAATTCCCTTAACTGTCAAAGACAGCATCATCTGCCTTAACACTGCATTCTATTACCATCCCAGGAGTCCTGCCAAAACTCACATTGCACTATCTTTTATGTAAGGGCAAACCTTTAAACACCATAGCAACTCAGACAGGCACAAACAAGAAGAATCTAGCAAAAAGTTATAATATGCTGGACTGTGAAAGACTAGTTACAGAGTTGTGTATACTTAAAATCTCCTTACTGATCTCTAGTTTCCTGTTTCCATGGTGATTTAACACATAGTATAGATCTCCATTTCATATACCATAAACAGTAAGACACAGAAATTAACAAAGCAGAGCAATTTCAGTAATTTCAGGTTATTTAGAGAGACCTTGGTCTGTTTCCTGAGCCTATTTTCAATGCACACTTGGTGTGTATTTGGGAGATAAATCATAGTACACTTTGTGTTTTATCTTTCAGTGTGAGCTTAATGGTGGATAATACATGAGATTTATGTAGCCCTACAGCATTAGTGTCCCTTACCCTCTAGTATTTTCTTAGCTGCAGCCTTCTGCTTTTTCTAATTAATTGCCCTTGTTTAGGTGATTTGGGGGCAACTCAGATGAAATGTAGCAGGCAGGAAGGACCCTGGTTCCAATAATCTCCCATTCACAAAACACAAACGGAGATTATTTCATTCTTCCTTGAAGTTTGTTAAAGTTTCATATTCTTAGACATGCATTTTCATAGAAGATGCTAATTTGATATTTGAAAATGCCCCATAAAATATTTTTGATGTTCCACAAAACATGTTTGTAAAAAAGTAACACATATTCCTCAGTACACAGATGAAAGAAGTAGCATAGACATTCTGTTTGCCATTTTTTTTTAAACTTTATTTTTTTCAGTGTTCCAAGATTCATTGTTTATGCATCACACCCAGTGCTCCATGCAATACGTGCCCTCCTTAGTACCACTACCAGGTTCACCGAACCCCCCACTCCCCTCCCCTCCAAAACCCTCAGTTTGTTTCTCAGAGTCCACAGTCTCTCATGGTTCATCTCCCCCTCCGATTTCCCCCATCTCACTCCTTTCCATCTTCCCATGTCCTCTGTGTTATTTCTTATGTTCCACAAGTAAGTGAAACCATATGATAACTGACTCTCTCTGCTTGACTTATTTCACTCACCATAATCTCTTCTACTCCCATCCATGTTGATACAAAAGTTAGATATTCATCCTAACTGATGGAGGCATAATACTCCATAGTATATATGGACCATATCGTCTTTATCCATTCATCTGTTGAAGGGCATCTTGGCTCTTTCTACAGTTTGGTGACTGTGGCCATTGCTGCTATGAACATTGGGGTACAGGGCACCTAGGTGGCTCAGTTGTTAAGTGTCTGCCTTTGGCTCAGGTTATGATCCCAGGGTCCTGGGTTCGAGTCCCACATTGGGCTCCCTGCTCAACAGGAAGCCTGCTTTTCCCTCTCCCCCTCCCCCTGCTTGTGTTCCCTCTTTCACTGTGTATCTCTCTGTCAAATAAGTAATAAAATCTTTAAAAAATAATAATAAAGTGAACATTGGGGTACAGATGGCCCTTCTTTTCGCTACATCTGTATCTATGGGGTAAATACCCAGTAGTGCAATTGCAGAGTCATAGGGAAGCTCTATTTTTAATTTCTTAAGGAATCTCCACACTATTTTCCAGAATGGCTGCACCAACTTGCATTCCCACCAGCAGTGCAAGAGGGTTCCCCTTTCTCCATATCCCCTCCAACACACGTTGTTTACTGTCTTGTTGATTTTGGCCATTCTACCTGGTGGTAGGTGGTATCTCAATGTGGTTTTGATTTGAATCTCCCTGATTGCTAATGATTATGAACATTTTTTCATGTGTCTGTTAGCCATTTGTGTGTCTTGCTTGGAAAAGTATCTGTTCTCCGTTTGCCATTTTTGTTCATCAAAACGTCTCTCGGTTTCTTGTTCTCATTGTGCTAAATCACAACATGCCAGCTATTTCACTCTAGTTTATGGCAGTGATCCTGAAGTGATCCCATTTTGTAAGACCGGTTTCTCTGGTAAATTTGACTAGTGTCTTCTTTTATTCCTCATAGCACCTATTTTTAAAAGACATTAATTTTAAAGTAAGACTACATAAATAATACATAGTTAATACTTTTGAACCTTACCCTACTACAAGAATACCTTCTACAATGATGGGGAACTGGGTTCTCTTACTAATAACAACTATGTGTGTATATATTTATTTGTGTGTAATTTGGGGATTACACGTTGTCAAGAAAACAGTAAATTATAGTAAAACAGTGTGAAAATAATTTAACTTTCTTTTAATGACTGAGAAGAGATACCAATATCTTTTTGTCTTTGCAGATATATATTACCATTGGGCTTCATTATAGAAGTAGAAAAATGACCAAAGACCCCCTTGATAGTTTAGAATTGGTTGCTTTGTAGCTGATTAATATGATAATATATCATAGTTATAATATGATAAATACATATTTATCAACTTTTTTAAAACTTTAACTTCAGGGGCGCCTGGGTGGCTCAGTGGGTTAAGCTGCTGCCTTCGGCTCAGGTCGTGATCTCAGGTCCTAGGATCGAGTCCCACATTGGGCTCTCTGCTCAGTGGGGAGCCTGCTTCCCTCTCTCTCTCTCTGCCTGCCTCTCTGTCTACTGTGGTCTCTCTCTGTCAAATAAATAAATAAAATCTTTAAAAAAAAAAAAAAAAAACAACTTTAACTTAAGTGTTTACTTAAAAATAGGGGAGCCTGGGTGGCTTGGTCAGTGGAATGGCAGCTTGTGATCTTGGGGCTGTGGGCTTAAGCCCCACACTGGGTGTAGGGATTACTTAAAAATAAAAAAATCTTTAAAAAGAAATAAAATTTAGACCCTGTTCTCTAAATAACTCAGGTATTTGAATCATCAAATTAGATTTGGAGGACATGGGAATTTAGTATTTTAGTGTTCTAGTTACCATCTATCTCACTGTCCTTTTCCATATTCTATTTTTTTTGAGGTCTTATATTTAAAAGTATAAGAAACAGGTTCCTGGGTGGCTTGATTAAGCATCCAACTATGGATCGTGGCTCAGGTCATGATCTCAGAGTTGTGGGATTGAGCCCCACATAGGACTGTGCATCCAGCAGGGAGTCTTAAGATTCTCTCTCCCCCTCTCCCTCTCCTCTCACTCTCTCCCTCTGCTCCTCTCTTCCTCTCAAATAAATAAGTCTTTAAAAGTATAAGAAACGGATACTAATATTTAAAGAGGGTACATGGTTGTGTTACTTTCAGGGCAGTTTTATTTATTTTGTTTGTTTTTTTATTTTTTGAGATACTAATTCTGTTAATTAGGGTGACCAGTGTGGAATCCTGTACCTCACAATTTGTGCTTGCTCTGTTTAAGATTATTTATTTTAAATAGCTTCTCTTAAAGAAGAGTTTAAATGAGCACAGTTGTTTGTCACACGATTTGTGAAGAACTGTTCCACTGGATGAGGAGACACAATTGCCTCTTTCTCTTTTCCTATTTAAATACTAGTTCCTAATAGTTAAAAAGAGAAAAAAGAGGCATACATGGACTCTAATGGGTTTTGGTTTCCATGGTGATAAGTTTTCAGCTCCTGACACTGCATGCCACCTGGTGTTTCCAAGCCAAAAGCTTTGATGTATTGGTGTCCCGTGTTTTAATCTTGTACTAAAGCTGAAGCTAAGAACTATCTAAACCTCTTTTTCTTTTAAAAAATGGTACATTTTCCATGTAGGAGAAGTCTTGGCGCTCCCACAGGGGTGCTTCCATATCTCCAGAGAGTTGCCGTTTCATATTCGATGTGTCAGAGCTCCATTTTGGATGAAGTCACAGTAGACTGGGGCACAGCCCTGCTGTCCGGCCGTCCCTCATGTCGTTATTCCCCGGCACACCAACTTCGCATAATACTCTAGTAGCCTAGCAAACTACGTATTTTCCTTAGTCCTTCATAGCATTCCAGCAGAAGTGCTACATAAGAATAGGTAGAACCCGAGAAACTCATAACAGGAGACTTACGAATGAAGCGGATCACTCCCCGGGATCATCAGACTGACAGAGCCTCAGATCAGGTTTCAGTGTGTACCAGGGAAACCATATACAATCTGTGATCTTTATGGAAATTCCAAACTTCAGAATTCAGAACTGTCACAGAACTCTACCACCTCGAAGTGTACTGTCAAATAATAAATCAGGAGACAGGTTGTTAAAAGCCTATATTAAGAATGTCAGTGAACATTTCTGGAGGCTAGGGAACAAAACCTTGGATTGAATTCAGTGTCAGGCTTAAAGGTTTAGAATGCAGCGGGGCTCCCGGCTCTCCTATAAAACTTGTATTTGCTTTCCAAACTAGCTTGATCAGCAATGCCTACAAGTTTTACTTTGATTTACATAGTTAAACTTTATTGAACATAGTAAAGCCACAGCACAGTGCCAGCTGTGAATCCACACTCAATAAAGAGAAGCTGCTCTTCTTAACTGGGAATTTATTCGACAAATACTTACCAGTCACCTACGGAGTACAACAGTACCTATCACAGGCACTGAGGACATAACATAAACAGACCAGACAAAAGTCCCTGCTGGCGCTGAGCTTACACACTAATGGCGAGAGTTTACATGTGGTAAAGAAGGGGCAAGCTTTACTTCCTATAGGAAATTTTTCCTAAGCTCCTTTCCCCCAGATGCTCCCTGTGTCTCCCACACACACCTATCTTTTCCCATAGCTGCATCATTCTTAGAGCCTTAATAAGTAGTTAAAGGAAGAAAGAAAGGAAAGACAAATGAAAACATTGAAATCCGAAAGGGACTCAAAATGTGATAAGGACTTTATGTAAATCTTCAAAGAGATCGTGAAGCAGCATTCCTGAAAAAAATGTTTGTTAGCAACCTAAAGGTTAAGTTTGAGGAAGAGACTTCTGAAGATAATCAGAAGATGGGCAAATATATTTTGAAGAAATAGAGAAAAGAGGTCACATTTGAATGGAAATGGGGAAAGGTAGTGTGATTTACACCACCCCAATTTACAGCATACAAAACAGATGTCGGAGATAGGGAAGGGGATAAATAGTTTTGTTTTTAAGATCAAGATGGCAAAATGACACAGTTGAAAGTAAAATAAGATAGTGGGAGAGACAGATTCAGAGTGAGGAAACAAGAATCAGGTTTAGATATGTCTATATTGATTCAGAAGAAGACTAAAAAGAGTAAGGTAAGCAAATAGATAAAAAATTAAAATTTCCATCATTTGTAACTCTGAGAACACCATACAGAGTTCCATTGATTTTAGATAACATGAAATAAAACATAAAACCCTAGCTCTGCCTTCAGAGATTTCATTACCAAGCTCAATAATATAAACACCATGCAAGTTTGTTTTGTTTTTTTTTCAAACATTTGGAGGTATGGAGGATCTTTTATTAAACACTTGGCCACCATCCCTACCCTGAGTCTTCCTCTTGGAGGAAGTCACTTAAGAGGTGAGTTTTTCAAGGAAAAACAAGGTCAGCTTTCAGATTTTAATTTTCTATAATATATAAGTTAACTTGGGGTGGTAATCAGGATGAAAAATTGTCATAAAATTTGGACAAACATTAATAAAATGAGTATATGAAACACTTTCATATAAAAAGAGTCTAAATGATTATGCAGTTTACAATGAAAATGGTATAGTATTAACATGTAGATTATAAGAAGTTACAAATATCTGAACCTTTGTAGCAAGTTTTGATGTAATACTGTCATTAGATTTAGCTGATTAAACTTACCTTCTTACAGATGTGCCAAATACTGGTGTAAACAAACCTAGAGTTTCTGACGCTGTCCACCCCAACAACTATCTCATCAGGACAGAGCCAGAACAGGGGACCCTCTATTCACCAGAACAGACATCTCTTCATGAAAGTGAGGGTCTGTTGTATTATCTTTTAAGTATCGATTTGCTTTTAATTTGTGCTATTTGAAAATGAGCATCAGAAGTGTAAAATAAACATATTTCCTGCTGGTTTCATTCCTTCAGGATCATTGGGTAACTCAAGAAGTTCAACACAAATGAATTCTTATTCTGACAGTGGATACCAGGAAGCAGGGAGTTTCCACAACAGCCAGAATTTGAGTAAAGCAGAAAATAGACCGCAGCATTCATTCATAGGATCAACTAATAACCATTTGGTGAGAAATTCAAGAGCTGAAGGACAAACACTGGTTCAGGTAAGCCAAGCACATCAAGAGCCTTGTGAAGAAATAGCCTCCTAACCGAGTATCAGTTGTAAGTGTTCTGTATTAGATGTAAAATCAGTTCGTACAGTTCTGATCTTATAGAATGGACAAAGTAGTAAAATCATTTTAACACTATTCAGGTCTGTGATATTTAAAAAAAATCTTGTAGGAATTATTTATTAGCTCATATTAATGAATTCTGACAAATTCCAGATACGGGAGAATAATTTTTTTTAGAAGAACCAAGTTTGGCATGGAAGGAAGAGTCCAGGGCAGGAGTATGAGAAAACTGGGTGGATCATTGTAGTCCCTCTAGGGGTCATGCATTCCTGAAAATGCTAGAGCTACAATATGTTCTAGAGAATCCTAGAGGGCAGAGCACTATTCTCACACCTGAATAAAATGGGACTGGCCTGTTCCAACCAAAGTTTTTTGCCTTCACCTTTGGAATTGTTCCCTGAAATCACAATTCTTTGTTAGAATGTAGTTACTCTTGGGTGCCTGGGAGGCTCAGTGGGTTAAGCCTCTGCCTTCGGCTCAGGTCATGATCTCAGAATCCTGGGATCGAGCCCCACATCCAGCTCTCTGCTTATCGGGGAGCCTGCTTCCCCCTCTCTCTCTGCCTGCCTCTCTGCCTACTTGTGATCTCTCTCTCTGTCAAATAAATAAATAAAATTTTTAAAAAAGAAAAAAGATTGTCTATACTCTTGCCTATGGAAGATTATCATATACAAGTGTAGCCATTCTGTTAAGTTAGGATTTTCTAACTTGTTGGTCAAAAAATAAGATGGCCTGTGTATATGTTTACAAAAACTCCTTAGCTCCTCCCACACTGCCACTTTATTCACATCAGTCCACTAGCATGGACCAGAATTAATAGAAGCAATAGGATCCTGAGTGAGAGTAACCAGTGAGGATAACAATCTGTCCAAGTACCCCAGTGATTTCTGTGGAGCTGAAAAATGGCAAGATCATCCAAGAAGTTAGGCAGCCACTAATCTTCCGATGATGTAATAGAGAGAGCCCTACAGGTAACACCACAGTGGACCAGGCTTTCCGTGCCGAAGGAGAAACATGAGAGGGCTTTGGCACTTTCGTTTAAAATTTTTAAAAAAATTTTTTTTTTTATGGTTTTTTTTTTTTTTTTTTTTTTTTTTTTTTTTAAGATTTCATTTATTTATTTGAGAGAGAATGAGAGGGGAGAGGTCAGAGGGAGAAGCAGACTCCCTGCCAAGCAGCGAGCCCAAAGTGGGACTAATCCTGAGACTCCAGGATCATGACCTGAGCTGAAGGCAGTTGCTTAACCAACTGAGCCACCCAGGTGCCCAGAAATTTTGAAGTAATGAGAAACATTTCTGTATTAAAGTAAACAAAAATACAGCTCATGAATTTTTTTTCTTGTCCAATCATCATGTTCCTATTGCATGCATTTTTAAGCCAAGCCACACCCCCAGTCCTTAGAGTATACATTTATTCCTTTGCCGATAGGGATGCTCTGATGGGAACGTGTGAGCAGCTTTGGACTAAGTGCTTACCGGAGTTTATCTGCTTAGGTGAATTTTTATATTGGCTGGTTTGATCACACTTTAGAGTAGTAATGATCTTAACTACAAAAATTTGTTGTCCCCCCCCCCCCAAAAGTGGGCATGTTACCTCTTTTTTCTCAACTTACGGTAAGCTGATTTTGTTCCTAGAGCTGAAGAATTAGATTGCAAGGGGGTCTCTGAAATCTCTTGATTTGCATGTAGTCTGGGCAACACATTTCTAGCTCTTAGACCAAGGATCCCATTTTGGTAGGAAATCGCTCATATGTGAGATCTTCTTAACTTATTTTTAACACTATTTCTAAACACTGAGCACAGATTTTAACTTTCCAACTGTCTACTCATTTGCAAACTCCCTCTTTCTTGCCTTGTTGTTTTATTTACCATCGCTTTCCCACCCCAGATCTTCTCTCCATGGCTGTTGCCCTTCCAGAGTTGTTGAGTTTGAGCACGCATAGGTCTACTTGCTTGTCTTCATAAGACAAATGATTCTTTCTCTTAATGACATCTAAGAGTGTACAGAGTCCTTGCCTTATTCCAGTTTGTCCTCTTAGTGTCCTAATTTAAAAAAGCGAGAGGGGGTTGGTGGGAACGGTACTCCAGGAGCCTAGTCCTGGGCTTGCAGCTCAGCACCCTGCTGTCAGATCCTAGGCCTATTCCTCTCAGGCCAGTGCCCCAGTCCAGCCACCATCCCTCAATGTGCTGCATCAAGAAAGGCCTCTGAGACCTAGTGTTTGCAGGAGTCTACAGATTCATAGTAGGACCATCCATAGCAGAAATGTTCTTCATTTCCCATTCTGGTCTTTTCCAGCTGGCTAGCCAAGAACCCACCAGAGACTTTGAGCATTCCTCCTGCTGCAGCAGATTTGGGGGTACTTTTTTGCATCTCTTTAAATCCACCAGCTAAAGTTAAGAGCTCATACATCAAAGGAGGTAGAAAGAAATGCCCAAAATGACCAGGAGCCACACCTGAGACAAAAGAAGAGAAATTTGGCTGGAGCACCTGTGCAACCAAGCTGTCCTTTGAGAGTAGATAAACAGAGGAGAGCTTTGGACCCCAGGTCCTATGCAAATATTCATTTATTCCACATTGAGAGAACATTCCTTTTATTAATGGGGCCAGTCCATAAAGATGAGTAAATTATAGACAGTCCTCTAGCTACATTTAGATTGATGCATTCAAATTTTGTTTTGTTTTACATAAATGCATTACCTTGGCCAAAGTTTGACTCACAGGGCACAAAATAGATTGTTCCAGTGACCCTTTACACTTGCAGTACAGCATATTTTTTATTATAGTATAATTAACATACAGTGTTATATTAGTTTTAGATGTACCGTATAGCAATTCAACAATTCTATCTATTGCTCAGTGCTCATCACTATGAATGTTTTCTTAATTCCCTTTATCTGATAATTTCACCCATTGCCCCACCTGCCTCCCCTCTGGGAAGCACCAGTTTGTTCTCTGTATTAGAAGTCTGTTTTTAATTCCGTTGTCTTTTTTTTCTTTGTTCCTTCATTTGTTTCTTCAGTTCATGTGAGTGAAATCATACAGTATTTGTCTTTCTTTCTTATTTCACTTAGCATTGAAAACAACATCTTACCTGTTGTGAAAAATGCATAGGCAAGAGGGTAAAATATATAAAGACGAAAGAAAAAGGAATATTAAGTATTCTTCAGATCTCTCTTTAGTAGTTGGTTTTTAGTATTCTGAAGGAGAAAAGATAGAGGTTAAACTACCAAGAAAAGGTAGACCAAGTAAAGCACAATAAGGACAAATACCCAGCTCTAAAGCATAAAAAGGAAAAAACAGTGAATTCACGTTCTTTAGTGAGTTATGTGCATTTTGTTTCTGTAATGACAGTGGACACAAAACCCTGGATAAACCCATTCTCTTTTCTCCCCCCTTTCATCAGCCATCAGTAGCCAATCGGGCCATGAGAAGAGTTAGTTCAGTTCCATCTAGAGCACAGTCTCCTTCTTATGTTATCAGCACAGGCGTGTCTCCTTCAAGGGGGTCACTGAGAACTTCTCTGGGTAGTGGATTTGGCTCTCCGTCAGTGACCGACTCCCGACCACTGAACCCCAGTGCATACTCTTCCACCACGTTACCTGCTCAGCGGGCAGCCTCTCCATACGCCACACAGAGACCCGCCTCCCCAACAGCTGTACGTCGGATTGGGTCAGTCACCTCCCGGCAGACCTCCAATCCCAACGGACCAACCCCTCAGTACCAAACTACCGCCAGAGTAGGGTCCCCACTGACCCTGATGGATGCACAGACTCGAGTAGCTTCCCCATCCCAAGGCCAGGTGGGGTCGTCGTCCCCCAAACGCTCAGGGATGACCGCCGTACCACAACATCTGGGACCTTCACTGCAAAGGACTGTTCACGACATGGAACAATTTGGACAGCAGCAGTATGAAATTTACGAAAGAATGGTTCCACCTCGCCCAGACAGCCTGACAGGTGAGTGCAAGGCGACAGCACTACATAAAGCCCGGGGAGGAAGCCTTGTGCGCAGTTGTGCAGTCGGAGTTGAAACAGAGCATGATGAAGTGGGAAAAGCTCATGTTTTTCTCTCAAAGTTTACATTGCTGACGTCAGGCCGACTTCTTTCAAGCTCTAATTCTTAATGCATGAAACTGTGTACATTTCTATCAACCAGAAATCTTTTTTCACAAGGAATACATTCTTCCCTCTCCCAATATTAGGATATGAAAAGTACGTTTTTGCATTGTAGAAGCACTGGTTGGAATTCTAAGCTGTTTGTTGGGTTTGGGTTTTGTTTTTTAATGAAAGAGTTTTCACCAGCTAAGCTTACCCCTCTCCAAACCCCTAAGTTATGTTAAAAGATGGTATCAGAATATCTCTTGAGATACTGAGCTTTTTTTTTTTTAAGAAATGCTTTAATGTTATACAATATGGATTTTTCTCACCAACTGCCTTGATTTTAGCTTCACGACAGGAAATTCACAAAGCTCCTATGATTACCTTCAAATGCCACTCGGATTAAATCAGAAAGACATCAGGAAGGTGCCTGATATTACAGCCATTTCCTTCTGGGTATTTTCATGAAAGGTTTCCCACATAATGTATAGACATTGTTCTTTTTATCAAAATGAAACTTATCTTTAGTTAGTGTTTTAAGTTACAAGTGTTTAAACTAACATATAAACAATGGGGAAAAAATTAAAACTCTGTAAGAAAATATGGAATGCAAAGTGAAAATCCCAAGCTCCTCTACCCTCACTCAGTCCCACCCACCAGTGTATGTGTCTGTGTTCACATGTATAAGTATATATATATTACATACACATGTGAACACATTGTTTTTTATACTGATGGGAATTCTACTATATATTTATATACCTTATACTTCTAGAAATATGTGTAATATACTTATCTTCTTTTCTAATATGTCTGAGAGCTCCATTCTGTCAGTAGATGCCTAGGGCCCCAATTTTTATAGATGTATTATAATTAATTTAATCTCTTCCTTATTAATGGACATTTAGGTGTTTTTTCATTTTTAGATATTAGAGAAAATGCAGTATATATTGTTAGCTCTATATTGTTCTGGCATATTTTGCACATAGATATTAAGATAACTATGAGATCCATTTCTTAAAGTAGAATTGCTGAGTCAAAAAAATGTGCTTATGTGTCCTTAAAGAAATACTGTCCTACCTCCTGCATTTCAGGAAAGCTGCACAGATTTCTATTTCCACCAATAGTTTTGAGTGTATCTGTCCTCCTCATCTTCATGAGCACTGCGTATTGCCAGTGCTGCATCTTGGCCAGTGGGATAGGTTAAAAGCTGCATCTCATGGTTTCCCATGCCCTTTATTGAGCTATGACTGAGACTGAGGATCGTACATGTTTATCAGCCATTTTAGGTCTTTTCTACAAACCACAAGTTTAGGATTTTTGTCTGTATAACTTGTAAAAGCTTTTTATACTCGAAGTAAATTAGCTTCTTGTAATATGCTTCTCAAGTATTTTTTCCATTTTGTAACCTGTCTTTTGACTTTGTTTTTGATATTTCTTATCCAAGTTTTTAAATATTTGGTGTGGTAAAATCAATATCTTTTCCTTATGGCTTTTGAGAAAGGTAAAGCCTTTTTGAGATTTTCTAATTGAATAATTTTGCATGAGGAATTAATATTGAACTAGAATTTAAGCTCAGAGAAAGTCCTAGTGGAGAAACCACCTCTTACTCATTCAGTCATCAGAGCAGAGTGCTTGGCTTAGATATTTTCTAGCATGCCTCTGAAAGTCTGCAGCAAAGTGAGGTAGGAATCATTTATGAAATACTGTCTCCCAAGGAAACCTTGAAAGATAAATAGTTCTGAGGATTTCTATACTCCCCTCTGTGAATGTATAGAATGGCTATGCAGAAATCTATGTTTGCAATAAAGTGAAGTAGAAACCCAGGAAAGGAAGTGAGTACATAAATTACTGTCTGTATTTAACTGTGAGATGGATGATCTCCTTTGGTTTAAAAAGCCTGCCTTCTGACATTGCAGGTGAAATTAGACGTTGTTTCAGGGGGGAAAAGGCAGACCGAGCCTATCACAGATTTTTTTTTTCCTAATATTTCCTCATATAAAGGGTGTAGAGAAGCTTTGCTTCTCATCTGCCTGCCTACTTATTCTGAATGTGGATCCTATTTCATGAATTCCTTTTCTTTTATTCTTACTTCAGAAAGTGTTTTACTTGTCACGATATTTACTATGGTTCTTGATTTCAAAGGATTAATAACCTTCTAACTGATAAGCCTAAAGCAATATTTTGAAATAGATTCAGACACTTGAATATTTGGTGATCATAAGTTCAATGATGATACAATATGTGTATAAATTACATCCTACAACAGAAAAATGTGCCTGCCCTAAAATACTACTTTAAGTAAAATCATAGCATGTCAAGAAAAGTTTTGGGAATGCAAGGAATACTATTTGGAAGATAAATTTGTATTTATTTCTAGTATCTTAAATATAAAGATATTAAATCACAGGGAATATGTCATTGTAATAGCTAAACTAGTATGTAGAACTGCAAATAGAAACTATCGTATAAGTAAATAATATTGTGGAAGATCAGTGTTTTCCATTAGTTGGAGGGGGAGAGAAGACTATTAAAAATTAATTTGTGTGAATACTTCTGGAAAAATTATTTCTAATAACAATTATAGAAGATAATTTATCTTCCAGTTTAAAAGATACTTAGTTTTGGTGGACTTTCTACACATAATCATTTTACTTATTCTATAGAGGCTATGTTATTTTTTAATTTTTCTAAAATGTAAATCTATAGGATTATATTTTATTTGCATGCATGAATAGATGAACAAAAGTAGTAACCATCACTGTTACGTTATTCACAAAGATTCTAAAATCAAAAAGTAGTATATTTCACTCTAGTTCTGGAGCTTTTGTTTCCCATTATAGTCTGTCACATATAGTAATTTCATCTCACTAAGTAATCTTATAACAAGTGAATATTTACTGGATGCTTTTAAGAGTTATCAACAAGCTCATTTTGTTACCTTTTCCACAAAATTATAGTAAATATGTACAATATTTGTGAATCCAATCATACTGCAAGGTTTCCAGTGAAGAATCTAGCCAGATCCTTGCAGAGCGACACTGTAACGTTCTGAGAATGCTGCAGAATGCTTTAGTCTTATTTCACGGAATAGTGGAGAGTGGTGGGAGCATGGCGGCTCAGATGACTTCAGGAACATCCAGCGCCGGTGCCCAGGTGTTGAGTGAGCTACAGAATCCCACAGCAAATCACAAGAATTTGTGGCCCCACTGAGTGTTAAAATACCACCTTGTGTTGAAAAGATTACCAAGGACCATGGTCCGTTTACCTGCCTACTTTATATCACCATTGACAAATACAGTGCCTGCACCTTTTTTCAAAATACTCATGGGTTCCATAAAGAAACGGAGCATTCCTCTACTAAGAGGAATGAGAAATCTGCCAGTGAATAAGAAGCTGAAATCCCCAAATGAGAACTTTACAGTAAGGATCACAATATCATCTTTAGAGTTATATTGGCTCCCATATCCCCCTGGTGGGCTGACCTGGCCCTTTAACTCATGGAGGGCTCTGATGAGTTCAAGATTGCTCACACCATGTCTCCTTGAGCCTTGAGGGTTTGATGTGTCCAGTGTTGAGAATTTCCTCTCAGCCCTATCAGGAAGCAGTTCTCTGATGGGAACGAATCTGACTTCTTTTTGGGCCCTCAGTTTCCTTGGTTTTGAAATGAGGTTTGCCCAGACCATCTCCCAATTGTATGATTGTTTAATCCTATGATCTTCATTTTAGCAAGTAGAGAGCCAGTAGCTAAAACCCACATTGGTTCATTTAGATTCTTTCCATGTCGCATTGCTGTCCAGGGTAGGTAATAATAATCATTCATCTCAGAAGCTCTACATATTCAAAACTTTCTTGCCACTCCTCAGTAAGCAACAGTATCACTCATGTTCAGGCCCATTTGCTTTTAATTCTGATATGATTAACAGAGCTAATAGGAGGTGAATGATCCTATCTTTTTGTAATTAGTTATTGTGTCAATTATTTGCAGTCTTTTAAAAAACAAGTGCTGACTTCAGATATGTTTATGCTTTCTCTTGCTCATATTTGGAATGTAACCTTAGTATTCTTACTAAGTGATAGACTTTACTTCCTAATATCGACAAATCATAAACTTCAGAGCATCATAATATTAAATGTACTAATATACTTTCTCTAAGAAAATAAAATATTTGGGTTTGAACTGTACTTTTTTTTTATCACATGTCCCATTTAAAAAATGTTGACCTTTTAGTTATTAGCAATTTAAATGAAAGAATATTTCAAATGATTTGGTATTGATGTACTAACTTTGTACTTTTCCTTTGCACTAGAAGGAAGGTAAACAAGAAGCTGGCATGTGGGTTCCTGCAAAAACAGCTATGTTTGTTTAAAAAAAAAAAAAAGGAAAAATACAGTAACGACAAATAGTAATATAATACCTCATAATATTTAACAAACGTTATTAGTTTACTGATAATATTCTGAATTTTGTAACATAAAATTTCATGTTTTCCTGTAAAACTCATGGGTAAATTGAGAGACATATTCAAAAGTGTTCTTGAACATCAGCCTTTATCAAGCACTATTATGTAGACATTGTCTTAGATGTTGAGATTTAAGAGGTGTGGGACATGGTGGGCCCTGCCCCCAAAGAGCTGGTAGTCTAGTTCCGTGGAGCAGCAAAGAGAATGGCCTGAACCATTGTTCTTATGTTTTAGCAATGAAAATTGTGTAACAGTAGACGAGGACATTGTCTTTTTGGTCACCATGATAAAATAGCTTACAGTTGTGGGATGGATTTCAGAGTAGCAAACCATCTAATAATTTCCTATTTTTTCTTACAAAATTTACCTTTATCTGGCTGCCAGAGAAAGTTTGCCTCTAAGAATATATATGGTGTCTTTCATATCTGGCATCCTCTTTTTGTAAAACTCAGTAGGTTTGGTGTTTAGACTTAACATTTGGTCCTCTTGGTAAGTTCCTATTAATTGAGGCTTTTAACCTCAGCACAATTTTCTCAATTTCTTAATGACGTTATTTTCCTGCCTCTAGGCTTACGGAGTTCCTACGCTAGTCAGCACAGCCAGCTTGGGCAAGACCTTCGTTCAGCTGTGTCTCCTGACTTGCACATCACTCCTATATATGAGGGGAGGACCTATTACAGCCCAGTGTACCGCAGCCCAAACCATGGGACCGTGGAGCTCCAAGGATCGCAGACAGCACTGTACCGCACGGGCTCAGGTGGGCCTCGGCGCAGTTCAGCTTGATTCCCAAACGCATAGGCCCAAGAGCAGAAGATTTTTATTGAGATTGGGTGCCCTGTTAGTATGAAATCATGTTGCCCATTTGATTGTCAGATAAGCAGCTGTGACAGCTGATCAATAAACCGTAAAATAGAAGTTCGTGTTGTACCTATTTATAGGTTATTTTTTTTTAACCTTAGTTTTATCTAATCAGTGAACATGGTGATTATACTGTTAATTCACAGATAAGTTTATAGAGCTCTAAATCTGACTCTCCTTGGGTTTAAAACATACCAGATCTAGAAAGGAAAACCTTTGTTGGAATATTCCTTTGTGATTTTTGTTGCCTGGAACGTGTATTTAGAGAAGATCCCCTTATGAGTTATTTGCCTGTCTTCAGTTTAGCTTGTATGCAGCCCAAGTGTATTTCATATTACTCCTTTTTAGATACTAGATGTCCTCTGAATGTCTAAGTGTAGAGTGAAATAAATATTCCTTGTGATGGACCCTACCTGGGACAGAATACAATAACAGCATTTATAAAAATAGGGAGCTAATGCATCACACCTATGCACCCCCACTCATATATATGCCACACCACAGTGGCTGATAGAGCAGAAGCTATACACATGGCCATGTGAGCTGCCAGATTGTGCTGCAGGTCTGGCTCATGGAATCCCAAGAGACTCGCCCTTCCTTCCTTCCTTCCTTCTTTATTTCTTCTTTCTTTCTTTCTTTCTTTCTTTCTTTCTTTCTTTCTTTCTTTCTCTTTTTTTCTTTTTGAAAAGAGCTAATACAGGGATGCCTGGATGACTCAGTTTTTTGAGCATCCCACTCTTGGTTTCAGCTCAGGTCATGATTTCAGGGTTGTGGGATTGAGCCCTGTGTCAGGCTCCACACTCAGCAGAGTCTGCTGGAGATTATCTCCCTCTGCTCCTCCCCCTGCTCACACTCCGTCTATCTCTCTCTTTATTCTCTAAAATAGATAAATAAAATCTTTAAAAAGCAAAAGAGATAGGACAGATTTATTAACATGCCCACAGTGATAACCCCTTAAAGGCATAACTCTAGGAGGCATACCTCCAGAACACCAGGAGAGAGGAAACTGTATCTGAACCGATTCTTTGCCAAACACTGACAGTTTGGTCTGTTGCAGGATTTTTCTTTTAATAAAATGTACCAATTTTTAATAGTTATTAATGAAGAAATATTGTACTTGTTGTGTTCTATAAATTGAGGGATTTTTTTTAAGGATCTAATTGGCTTTATTAAATGATTGGTGATTCAGCATCCTATCAATCAAGTATAAGGGAACTCCTAAGGAATTTCTTTCATAAGATTAAGAAATAAATAATGTTATTAAAATCATTTAATTGTGGGAAGAATACATCTGCAATCATTGGAGAGATACCTTTTCCAATAATTAAGAAAGAACTATTACATACAGTATGCAGTACCCTTAAACATAGCATTATGCAAAAATTTAGGGGAGTAGCTATAGAAGAATTTGCTATATCAGTCTTCCTTCTTATGAAGTAAATTTTCCAGTATTATTAAAATCCAAAGGTCTATAAATAAAATGTATATCAAAATAAGTAACTTGTTTATGCTTCATGTTCGAAGTTTGACCTCAATTATCTAGACTTGAATAATTGTTTTTTCTTGCTAAGATGAAATTATGACATTTTGTCATTTATTTTTCAAATTAGTTTAATTCTTTTCCTGTATTTCCCTTGCACTTTCGTTACTAAATCTTAATAAACATAGTAAGCTCAATCATGTAAGCAGATTTATCATTTTATTTTTGTTCTTTTCTGCTAATGAAATTGGCATATTGTTTGTGTATATTAAAAACCTAAGTGCCGGGGCACCTGGGTGGCTCAGTGGGTTAGGCCGCTGCCTTCGGCTCAGGTCATGATCTCAGGGTCCTGGGATCAAGTCCCGCATCGGGCTCTCTGCTCGGCGGGGAGCCTGCTTCCCTCTCTCTCCCTCTCTGCCTGCCTCTCTGTCTACTTGTGATCTCTCTCTGTCAAATAAATAAATAAAATCTTTTAAAAAATAAATAAATAAATAAATAAAAAATAAAAACCTAAGTGCCTTTTTAGCACTAATGAGCTAGATTGGTAAAATCTAAATTGGTGGGGCGCCTGGGTGGCTCAATGGGTTAAAGCCTCTGCCTTGGGCTCAGGTCATGATCCCAGGGTCCTGGGATCGAGCCCCACATCAGGCTCTCTGCTCAGCAGGGAGCCTGCTTCCCG
>NW_019154085.1:56289815-56326799 GCF_002288905.1 Enhydra lutris kenyoni
CCTGGGATCGAGCCCCACATCAGGCTCTCTGCTCAGCAGGGAGCCTGCTTCCCTTCCTCTCTCTCTGCCTGCCTCTCTGCCTACTTGTGATCTCCGTCTGTCAAATAAATAAATAAAATCTTTAAAAAAAAAATCTAAATTGGTAATTTATTTCATCTATATTGATGAAATCTATAAAGCAATTTATGTAATTGTTAAAACTGTAATCCTTCTTAAAAATAGTTTTACTTTGGAAAGTATCACCTCATGGAGAATATACTAATCGTTTTAAAAATATTGGCTTTCTAGTAGGTGTTGGAAATCTGCAAAGGACATCCAGCCAACGAAGCACCCTTACATACCAAAGAAATAATTATGCTCTGAACACAACAGCTACCTATGCGGAGCCCTACAGGCCAATACAATACCGAGTGCAAGAGTGCAATTATAACAGGCTTCAGCACGCAGCGCCGGCTGACGATGGCACCACGAGATCGCCATCAATAGACAGCATTCAGAAAGACCCCAGGCAAGTACTGGTTAGGAGTCTCCAGAATGCTACAGTATCATGGGCATCAACAGTTCCTTCCTTCTGGCTTTTTTTCAAGTTGCTGAGTCTATTATAGTATCAGTTAACTCGTTATCTCTAGCATTTCCAGTTGTGTGATAGCCTCTTGGTCTGAATTATATGAAAGATTTTAAAAGATCATTTTACCCCTTTTCCTTTATCCTGACTCTTTAGATGAAGGCTTCAGAAAAAAAGTATGGTGTTTTAAACTGGAAAAGACCAGTGTTGCGTACATTTTGAAACGTACTAGTCAATGCTGTGTTGTGTTTTTATTAACTATTAACTTCTGCCATTTAGGAGAAAATAGTTGACAAGAAATTCTTATATTTTAAAAGCAAAAAATGGCCAGTGGTACATGTTTTCTCCTTTTAATTTTATTTGGCCATGTAGAAAGCCTGTTTTATTAAGATAAGTATGAGTCATTTGGTACTTGATTGATTTTGAAAAATAGCCTCATCTGTAATGAAAGCCATTTAAAATATTCAGGAAATAAAAAAGATATTTAGAAACTGAAAGAGAATTTTAATTTCTGAAGGAGTGGAATTATTGCTAAATTTTAAGCAGCTTGAGTATTATATGAAGGCATATATTAGCAAGATTTCATTCACTCTGCCTACAAATTGTTGTTTTACTGGAAAATTGTTATAATTATCAATTCATTTTCAGCAACCTACCAACTTATTCTAATGAATGTGAATTAAATACGTGAGTGAGATTTTGCTCATTAAAACAAAATAAAAGTACTTTTGAGTTGAATGGGAAACCCACTGCTTCACTAAAACCGTTCCACCTGATCACTCTTTTTTTCCTAAAGTTCTTTATAGTTCATACATTCATTTGGTTCTGCTAGTCCGTGTTCTTGCCATTTTAAGGGTTTTTAAATGATTTGTCTTATAGTACCTCCAATATAATTAAGTCAAAAATACCTTTGTATGATTTCATTTTTTAAAACCTCAAAATGACAAAATACTGAGGCACCCTATTAGATGCAAAATTTCCCAAAAGTGTTTTAAATTATAGGCAATTTAGACCATACCTCAGCTGAACCTGCAGAGAAAAGAATAGCTATCCAGAAAGACAGTGAAGTGTGATTAGAGTTCTGAGTTTAATTTGTGTCCCTGAAGACTTTAGTTTTGACCTCTGATATAAGTTGATTCACTATAAATAAGGATTTCGTGTATGATAATATACTTCAGTTATTCATAGTATGATAATTTTGTAGTCTAATGCATGAAACTGTTACGGCTAGCTTTGGTTATATGAAACTTCACTGATAATGCATTTGGTAAGATGAATAAATGATTATTTTATTTACACATACACATAACACATAATAATTGTGTTTATTCTAGATGAAACTAGAATCTAGGTGAATCTGAAGTTTAAATATTCAAACCAAAATAAAAAGCTCATGACAGCTTTTAATTTTTAGTTTTGAAAATAGCAAACTTGAAGTAATATCTTTAGTCATTTCTAAACCCATGTTCTTTACCATTAATGCTGCATTATAATTAACCTGAAAATTTCTTATAAGACTAAAGGAGTTATTGATGTTTTCTATATAAATGGAAATCTGTGTTGTCTAGTGTAGAAGCAAAATCGATTAGTAGTATAAGTGACACATCTAGAAAGAGTAACCAAAGTACCTCCTATGGAAAGTGATAGTGACATAAAGAATAATAGCATTCATGGTGGTCACTTTTGAGCAGGGCCTGATCTGTGGAAAATAATTCCATTCGCTGTCCCTTTGACCTTTATATTGTCAAATATTTTACATCTACGTCCATAATAAAACTTATAGCCTTATTATTTTTACTGTAAATATTCAATTCTCTTTTAAAGAAATTAAGAGATGAAACAGTGATCTTGATATTCACTTCATGTTTACCACATATAGTTCTCTTCTTATATGTTCTTACTGTAAATTCAGGTTTCCATCTCAACCCATTTCCCTTCAACCTAACCCTTCCTTTAGCCTTTCTTGTGTTATGTGACTGCCAACAACAAATTCTCTTAGCTTTAACTTATCTGAAAATGTTTTTATTTAATTCATTTTTAAAGGATATTTTTACCAGATATAAATTTCAGGATTGGCAGGTATGGGTTTTCCCTTTCAGTTCTTTAAAAAAATGTCATTCATTGTCTTCAGACCTCCATTGTTTCTGATGAGAAATCATCATTCTTATTATGTAATATACCTTCTCATTGGGTGTCTTTCTCTTTATCTTTGACTTTCAGCAATTTTACTCTGACAGGCCTAGGTATGTGCGGGGGGGGGTTGTTTTTTTGGTTTTTTTTTTTTCTTTTTTACATTTAAGCTGCTTGGGTTTCACTGAGATTTTTTTGAATGTTGGTTGATGATTTTTACCAAAACTGGGACATTTTTAACCGTTATTGCTTTTTTCCCCAAAGTCATTCTCCCCTGGAATAAGTTGACATTATCCTATAGGTTACTAAGGCTCTGTTTATATTTTAAAATCTTTTTTCTCTATATTCTTCATACTGGTATTTTTTATTGATCTGTCTTCATAATTTACTGTCTTTTCTTCTATAGTCTCCACAATCTGTGCTAAGCCCATGTAGTGAATTTTTTATTTCAGGTATTTGAATTTGGTGGGTTTTTTTTATAGTTTCCTTGTGTCAGAAGACATTCATCTGTTCATTCCCTACATGGATGTTTTCCTTTGTTTTTTGTTTTTTGGTTTGTTTTGTTGTTTTTGTTTTGTTTTGTTTTTCTTTTGAGCACATCTATAATGACCATTAGAGTCCTCCTCTGATAATTCTAATATCTGGGTTTTCTCTGGGTCTGTTTCTGTTATTTGGGTGTTTTGTTTTTGTTTTGTTTTCTTTTGTTTTTACATCTTTGTGGGTTACATTTTCCTATTTTCCTTTTTTTTTTTTTAAAGATTTTATTTATTTATTTGACAGAGAGAGATCACAAGTAGGCAGAGAGGCAGGCAGAGAGAGGGGGAAGCAGGCTCCCTGCCAGGCAGAGAGCCTGTTACAGGGCTGGATCCCAGGACCCCGGGATCATGACCCCAGCCGAAGGCAGAGGCTTTAACCCACTGAGCCACCCAGGTGCCTCTCCTATTTTCCTTTTATGTGGAGCAATTTTAAATCATATGCTAATTATTGGTGCATAATAACATTGTAGGGACTCTGGATTCTGTTGTCTCCTATTAGGGTTCTGAGTTTGGTTGCAGCAGATAAGTATATGACTGACAGATGCTTTTGATCCTGTCAAGACTGGTTTTGTTCTTCTAGGATGGGTCTATTTCAGGTTTGTTTTACTCCTAGTGTATTCTTCTACTCTGTGGCATAGTTCTTTGTGGAGACTAAATCCTAAAGTACTCCATGAGGTTTGCTCTCTGACTGGGCTGGAGGTCCAACATCACATGGCATAAGTTCAGCTCTGTCCTCCAACAGCTACTGCACCAACCTGTACATGTGTCATGGACATGTACAGCCCAGCACTCAACTAAAGACTTGTGAGTAACCCTCCTATAGGCCCAGTGAATCTCCTCTGCATTGTTCCCTTCTCTCCGGTACCCAGTCCCACAAATCAGAACCACTTTGGCATCCCCAGATTCTAGTCTCTCCCCATCAGTTCATTAAGTCCATTGCTTTATTTCATGGACTCAGCTTCCTATGTTATGATTCAAAAAAATGCCCTCAGGCAGAAAGCCAGGGAATATGGGGCTGCTGTGACGATTCCCTTCTCTCAAGGATTAAATTCTTGTGTCACCCATTGTCCAGGACCTAAAAACAGTTCCTTCCTACATTTAGTGGAAGGGCAAAGTGCAGTACCAGTTATTCTATCATGGCTGAAAACAGAAGTCTTGGCTTAGGTGGGGTATTTTTGTTGTCTTTTTGTTTTTTAATTTATTTTTTTTATGTTAACTTAGCCAGCATGTAGTAGTACATCATTAGTTTTTCCTGTACTGTTCAACCATTCATTATTTGCATATAACACCCAGTGCTCATTATCGCACGTGCTGGGCTTAGGTTTTAATGATACAAAGCCTGCCATCCAACCAGCCCATGAATTGATAGCAGTCTTTTCAGGGTAAAATTCTGCTGAAAACCAGGGTTGGAATTGATGTCAGCCAAGCCTAATTGCCCATCTCCAGCTGGAGCCCACCTTTTGTATTGTCTGGCCCTCATACTACCCAAGGATACCAGGAAATCTTGACCACGTCTATGCCATTTAAAGAGGAGAAAAATGTGTATTTGTTTAATGACTGTGAGTCATCAAGGAAAGATGAAGTCACACTCCTTGCACTCTGTTAACAGTTACAGCATAGTTTTACATAATAGACTTTAGACAGATTTTGACCAGAAACAGTTATATAGTTAACAGTGCATAAAAGGGAATTTATTTATAATAGCAAATGACCCTATTTAGAATAGTTCCTTTTTTAGGGCTGACGAATATTAATAAAACATCCATCAATATTATTTCAAAGTACATAAAATATTTTAATATACATCATCACAATTTAATCATCACAGCCAACCTAAGAGGAAGGTAGAGATGATAGTTTTATTGTTCCTGTTACACAGGTAAGGAAAGTAACACTCCAAATAATTGAGTAGTTTTCAAAATCACAAATAAAAGACCTGGAACTTGAACGTGAGCAGTCTAACTCCAAATTCTGTGTTTTTCCTGCTGTGTTAGCCTGCCTCTCTTGGCATTTGTGGTATTCTTCTTGTTTATTAATGATATTCTCACCCAGTCTGTCCCCCAAACCAGAAATCTCCATCTCACCCTTGGCTTCACTTTTATGAAAATGATCTGGCTGCTGTGCAAAAAGTAGATGGCTTGGGGGGTTGTTGTTTGAAGCAGAGAGAGCACATAGAAGATGGTTAGATGGGCCATACAAGATGGAGAGAATGGGTGAGTTGGGTTTATATGAAATATTATAGAGATAGTCAACAAAGCTTGCTGATAGGTTGGATAAGAAGGATATAGGAAAGAGAGAAGTCAAGGATGGCTCTATTTTGTTTTGAGCAAATAGTGGATAGTCTTGTCACCAGTATTTTCTGATTCTATTACATTCTCTACTTGGCCACCAGAGTTATCTTCCTTCTAAATGTGACCTTATAAATGTTTCCTTGTCTCACTCTTCTGCCTCAAAACCTCTGCCTTCTGTTCCTTATGTGAAGGGGAAACATATGGACTACCTGGGTTTCACATACTCCGATCACTTAATTACTAATCCCTGTTACTTGTCTCTATTAAATAACATTTAATAGTGCCTACCTCATGGGGCAAGTCATGGTAAATGAGGTAATGCATATAAAGTTTATGCCATCAGTAAATAATAACCATCAATAAATAATCAATAAAGAATAACTCCTGTTACTGATATTAAGACTAAACTTTTTAGTTGGGCATATAAGACTCTGTATATGAAAGGAATGCTTGTATCTTTCTAGCGCCTGCTGTGGCACCTGCAGCATAGAAAGGATGCACTATTCATTTGAATGGGTATGTCTGTCTGTGCAGGGGTAGATTACCCCTTTGCAGTGGACAAGCAAGTGAATGCATGGAGCCTTCCCAGACCAAGAGAGACTCTAGGCCTTTATAAACTGCACAATAGAAGTATCACTAGGTTGCTAATTTAAAGGTTTAACGTTTATTCAGTATCCATTTTTTGGTAATAGTTCATTCTGTAGTCAAAGTCTGCAAATTTGTTGTTTTGTGAACCATTTCTAAGAAGTTGGTCTTCATATGATATAAGCATATATTCATATTTAACAAGGATCCCAAACAGTGAGCCAGTCCGTTGACATCAGAAAATTCTAACAATGTGATGTTACCTGAAAAGGCAGAGTGTGAGAGTATTTGAGCTTAGTACGATTGTATACTCATTATACAAGAAGTTGGGATAGCATAGGGGTTGCTAACACAAACTCTGAAAGCAGACTGCTCTACTGTTGACAAGCTGAGTAATTTAAGACAAGTTGCTTAGCCTCTCTGTCTCAACCTCCATATCTAAGTAGTTAAAATAAGAATCAATGAACTAATACAAATAAAGTGCCCAGAATAAGTACTCATGAACTAAGTGCTATTTAATTATTGAAAAATTATTGAAAATTAATTTTAAATTATTGAAATTTTCAATTATTCAAAAATTATTTCAATTATATATTTCAATTAAATATTTCAATAAAAATATTTCAATTATTCAGAAATTAATTATTGAAAACAGTTCTGTAGACCCACATGCACATTTGCACACATGATAGAAAAAAAAAAGACCAGCAGGAAATGTCAACAGTATTTTTTTTCTGGGCATAGAATTATTGATTAAATTTTTTTAATAATTTTCTATGTTTCTATCTTATAATCTAGAGCAACCATAAATATTGAGTTTCTTAAGAACCCTCAGGGGCGCCTGGGTGGCTCAGTGGGTTAAGCCTCTGCCTTCGGCTCAGGTCGTGATCTCAGGGTCCTGGGATCGAGCCCCACATTGGGCTTTCTGCTCAGCAGGGAGCCTGCTTCCCCCCTCCCCCCTGCCTGCCTTTCTGCCTACTTGTGATCTCTCTCTCTCTCTCCGTCAAATAAATAAAATTAAAAATCTTTTAAAAAAAATAAATAAATAAGATCCCTCAGGTGCATGTTATTTGCGGATTCCAGGCTGACACCAGATCTGCCCTGTTCCCACCAGCCTTTCTCTCTCTGCTCAGGCATGACTTCTCACCTGACTAAAGTGCTCCTGTTCGCCTGAGCCTTGCACCAGCAAATTTCTGACACAGGAAGAAAGGCATAAAATTAAAATCGCAGAGGAAAAGGAGAATGGAGAAGTTTTTCATATTAAGAACTTCCGTTGTTCTCTTGAATCTCTTTCTGCGCATCCATTTATCGTGATTTCTTTAAGATCAGAAGCATCTGGGCCTCTGCACATGTTGATGCGGGGGGAGGGTTACTTCTCCTATTTTAGGAGTCCTATAACTTCCAGTTCTGGCCTCAGCCAAGCTTTTTTTCTCCTGACAAGTGCTTCCTCGAGTGCCTCGTTAAGGCATGGTCCTTCCTTTTTTGAAGCTGTGTTTTTCTCGCACAGGGAGTTTGCCTGGCGTGACCCCGAGTTGCCCGAAGTCATCCACATGCTGCAGCACCAGTTCCCATCAGTGCAGGCGAATGCGGCTGCCTACCTGCAGCACCTGTGCTTCGGCGACAACAAAGTGAAAATGGAGGTACAGCCCCCAGCGCCAGGCAGGCCCCCCTTCCATGGATCAGTCACGTGCTTGTGTGCTTTAGAAATTACCAGATGCAGTTCCGAGGCCCTTTCAAAGGGATATTTTGGTATCAGCTACCCTGTTACTTCTTAGACACGCACTGCAGTATTTCTCAGGAGAAACCAGGATGAGTATACTATACTCTTAGCGTGCTGTTAGCATTTTCAAATCGTGCGTCCACCATTAGCTTCTTATTTATAAAACATAAAGCAAAAAATCAACTTGACCTGCATTTTTAGAGTAGTTTCCAAAAATCTACTAGATGAAAATCACATGTGAAACTAGTGAGCTCATATACTTGATGAGGTTCTGGTCAAGATCTGTTCCAACATACAATTAAGTCATTACAGAGAATTTATAACCATTACTAATACTGACCCTATGTGCATATTTTATTTGAGATTTTAAACTTTTTTTGGCATTTATAGAAATACAGTGAGTCATTGGTTATCAACTAGTGTCCTATGACATACAGATTCTTTCTTTTAACATCTTAGCATTTTCCCCCTGCACTGGCATATGGAACCTAAGTGTTTTTTATCAACCTACTGTGCAAAACAACATACCAGTTACTGAGCTAAAGGTGGATAAAGGAAATAGAGCCCAGAAATATTTATGTAATGTACTAATTGACAAAATGGAAGATTAGGGAGAGTAGTCTAGAGAAACAGTTGAAACCAAGTGACTTCAGTCAAAAATCCTTTCCTGTATGTTACCTCAGATCCTACTCAACAGCTTTGTTATGTTTGTGTATTTGCTCATTGCCCTCAGAAGTGTATGCATAATCCCTCTGTGTGTTTAGGAGGTTGGAGTAGGATTGTGCTAGCTACACATGGCCATTAATACACCTAGTTCTCCCTTCCTTTTTTTAAGCCAAACCCAGAAAAACAGCTTCATCTTGAAGAGTGTCCTTAATGTTTATAAAAGATGTGTTATTTAGAATGAAAAGCAGCCTTTTGAAATGATCTGGAGTTGTCCATTTCCCATAATCTTCCCATAACAGACCTCGTTTGATCACTGATTAATCATATGTCACTTAGGCCTGATACCTAATATTTTTCATTCTAGGTGTGTAAGTTAGGGGGAATCAAGCATCTGGTTGACCTTTTGGACCACAGAGTTTTGGAAGTTCAGAAGAATGCTTGTGGTGCCCTCCGAAACCTTGTTTTTGGCAAGTCTACAGATGAAAATAAAATAGCGATGAAGAATGTTGGTGGGATACCTGCCTTGTTGCGACTGTTGAGAAAATCTATTGATGCAGAAGTAAGGGAGCTTGTTACAGGTGGGTGAACAATGTGATCTTATCCTGGAGGAAATGTTGCAAACCGTCTAGACAAGTATGGTGGCACTGGGAGGAAGTTGGGGGTTCTCAGTAGGAGATGATTGGAGGTGACTGTAGGGCATGGCATGGCCGGTTGGGGCCTCTAAGTGCATTCTTCCAGCAGACCCATGGTGCAGGATTGATTTGAAGTAGATGCACCTGACGTCTGGGAGTCCTGTAGCCTGGAGGTAATCCTTGAACTGCATTGGTGATAGAAAGAAGGGGTAGCCAGTTGAAGAGGGAACAGTGAGAGAGACGTTTCACCTCGAGGGCATGGTGGTCTAGTGTGGGGAGTGAGAGAACAGGAGGAAGTGAGTGAAGCTATGTCTTGAGAGACTGGAGTGTTGCAGCACTGTCAGCGGGGTTCAAAGGTTCTTGAGGAAAGAAAAAACCAGACGAAAGAACAGTTGTACAGCAAGGCAAATTAATGACAGCATTATTTATAATAGAGAGTTAGGGGGAAATGCTGAATATCCACTGATAGGAAAATTGCTCAATAAAGGGCAGCGCATTCACAGCAAAACTATAGACAAGGGTTAAAACATGCATTCGAGCTATCTGTGGCAACACAGATAAACACCCAGAAATACTGGCAGAATGATATACACAGCATAATACTGTTGGTGTAAAGTCTCTAATATGCAGGTTGAGTCTATACATTAGTTTTTGGTATATACACATGCATTACAGTTAAAATTTTTCATTGGAAGGACAGAAGCTAGGTTAAGGATAGTAGCTGCCTCTAGGGGTTGCAGGTAGAGAAAAATGGGGCTGGGGGGTATCATCCAGCTCTGTTTCTTTAAAAAGAAAAACCTGAAACAAATAAGACAAAATATTATTTAACAAAACTAGATAGTAGTTACCTGGGTGTTTTATATTTGCTATGCTATTGTTCATGCTCGAGATACTTAATTTAAAATTTTCTAACAATGTTTTTTAAAAAAATGAATCCCATTCTCCACTCGCTTCCACTATGAAGTTAGAGCTGTAGGTTCTGTCAGATGTAACTCAGTAACACTTGGGAAGGTAGCAGACCATCATGAATCTAATATTTAAGGGGAATCAGCTTTCTTACAAGGTATTAAAATGTTGAAAATACAGTACCCTGTACTCCAAATAATGTTGGTATGAAATTTACATAATAAAAGTAGAATACACTTTGTGTATAATCCTAAACTCTGGAATGAACTGCCTGCCTTAATGTAGTTTGAATATTACTGTTTCAACACATCTAAATTGCATATTGATTTATTGGTACGTTTTCTTTTTCAAATGTTTTGGGCGCATCAAACCCTCTCACACCAAAAAAATAAGTTATTTACACTTACATGTATATGGCATATGTGTATAAAATGAAAATTAAGACAAACTAAATAGAATTAAGGGAAAAGGAGGAATATAGATATAACCATTCTAGAAGTCAACACAATCACTGTGATTATGCCCCAAAATTAGCATTAAGTTCTCTGTTAGGGAGGTTTAGAGGAGACAGCGTGTTTGAAGCATATGAGTGCTTTCTTCTCCATTACTGCGACCTTCCTGGGAATTGTCTAGATACTTTCTCCCTGTAATACCGGGGCAGCCAGTGAGCCGGCAGACTAACCTGTGTGGGCTCCCTGCGAGATCAGTGGTGATCCGCGGATATCCTGATGTTAGAAACACAGCTTCTACACAGATTTGGTTCTCTTTTGATTAACTAGTCACGATAAATATACAGGTTTTTTTTTTTTTTTTTCTCTTCTGTCATAATTTGTCACAGCAGGAATAAGTCTTTGCTGGATTTTTGTTTCTGAGGCTTTATCCTTGGGTGAAATGGTTACAGTACCTGTCCTGAGCCAAGCTCAAGGAATTTGTAGGATTTAGTGATAAACAAGAAGCAAGTACATGAAAGTTTGGTGATTTTTTTCATTTGAGAGTAAATCCGATTTATTTGAAGTAGAGAGCCAGACTTTACTACTAAGAGCTTTTAGGTACTAATTCACCTGGCGCGTACTCTAGCTCTAAGTGCTACTTTAGGCTTCCCTCCATGTTCCACTATTTCTGTGTGGGTGCAGTATTAGCTGCTGAGAACACAAGATGTTTTCATACATGGGCCCTAGCCTTGAAAGGAGGATATGAGTGTTTATTAATTCAAAAAGGTCTATTTCGCCAGTAGATTATATTGCTTTCAATGTAAAACTAGCAACAACCTCTGATTTTTTTTTTTTCTTTTTGAACAACTGCCAGTTGGCTTTAGGCTTTAAGAAATATTTTTTGTCCATACTTGTAGGAGAGGGAAAATTAGGAATTGCCTTTAAACTCTGTACTTTTACTCCTCATAATTTATACTGATAGAAGAGCTGATTGCTTACAAAAGATTCTCTTCAAAAGTTGTCTTTGCTTTGGAATGGGAGTGGTCAATTTGTGAACACTTGACTCAGTTGACTTCTGTAAAGGAGTTGGACCAGAGGACTTCAGAAGTGAATTTCCAGCTCCAAAATGCTAAATATCAGCCTGAGTTTGATTTGTATATAAACATTATCCAGCTAATATGAAACTACAAAGTCATAATATAAATCTAGCATAGTTATGTGTGTGTGTGTTGCATGCATGCATGTATTTATAGACCAAGATTTATGAAGACAAGAAAAATTATATGTTCACATTTTTCAGTTCCAGAATTTAGTGGTACCACCTTTAAATGCTGTTCGGTAATTTTTTAAAAGATAAGTAGTCCCTGAAGTGTTTGAAAGCATGACAATATCAAGACACCCTTGTACTCTTTCATTAACTCTTTCCTCAAGTGAAATACTCATAAGCCATCTTTGAACCATAGAATCACAGGGTTGGAGGGGACCTCAAAATAAATTCTGTCCCTTCAGCTATCCAATGCATGTATCCCTTGTACAGCTTCCAAGTAAAGTAGCCACCCATGATGTGCTTGGGCCCACAGGGACAGAGAACCCGCGGCTCTGTGGGGTTAAGACTGAGTAGCATGTTATCCAAAGAGCAACAAGAAGACATTAAGTATGGCTTGAGAAGGCAAGAAAGATGGGCCCTCAGGAGCTCATTTGAGGAACAGCCCTAGCAGACAAGAACAGTAGGCCCTAAATACAGCATCCCAGATCTCTCCTAACCTGGAAAGTGTGTCCCACTCCAGACCATTCTCATTAAAACATGTCTGCTCCTTGGGGCACCTGGGTGACTCATTGGGTTAAAGCCTCTGCCTTCGGCCCAGGTCATGATCCCAGGGTCCTGGGATCGAGCCCCGCGTCGGGCTCTCTGCTCAGCAGGGAGCCTGCTTCCCTTCCTCTCTCTCTGCCTGTCTCTTTGCCTACTTGTGATCTCTGTCTGTCAAATAAATAAATAAAATCTTAAAAAAAAAAAAAAAAAAAAAAAAAACATGTCTGCTCCAAACATGGGCAGCTGGGTGCTATGTGACCACATCACTCGGCAGGCCATATGAGCTGCCCATCTCCTGTGAAATCCTCTTTGAAAACAGAACGTTATTCTTCCAAACTTCAATGTTCTGCAGTGTTTCCACAAATCACTCTGGCCCTGGCCAGCCTTGCACAATGCTTGCCCTTTGCAGGTGTGGTGTAAGAGTTCCTTAGTGGGGATTATAGTCAGTTTAGTATCGTGCATTGTTAAAGCACAATGAACTGCTGTATGTCCAAAATATTGTGTTTTCTGAAAAAATTACTATCCCCTTTGAAACTATTTTATTTTTAGTAGTAAGTAATTCCACCTAGTTATTAGTCCAAAGACATATTTTTTTCTGGTGCCCTTTGTTTCAGTTTGGCATTAATGTACATAAATGAAGAAATTTTAGCTGTTGTTTTAAAAAGATGCCTCACCTTTGCTTGGAATATAATAAATGCCCAGCACCTGCATTTTGGACCACATCTTTATTGGCAAGGAAAAATGCTTTTTCCGAGGTGTATTTTCTCAAGACAGTATGGCTATCATTGTTAATTAAAATGGTCCTCTAATAATGTAACAGGATTCTTGTGTTTTCTTAATTGTGTTCAACATTTTCCAGGTTGAAACGTGATGAGCTTTTTTTTTAGTAATTGCTAATTTATATGGGTGCTTAGAGTGGGTCTTTTGGTTTTGGGTTTTTTTTTTTTTTTTTAATATATATATAATCACAAAGACACTTTTTGCCTTTATTGTGCTTAAACTTGAAAGCTACATGAAGTATGGTTGTTCCCAGTCGGGTTATAAAATGAATGTCTTCTAGGCCACACACTATGGGTGGAAAGTGGGAACATCTTGTCACTAGAAAAGATATGTAGAACTCATTTGCTCAAGATAATTAAATAGTGTTTCTAAGCCAGGAAATATGAGTTTCGAGTTATTGAGCATCCTGAAAGCATCATTTTTTAGAAGCTATCGAAACTGATAGTGCACAGAATCCAGAGGCCTACGTTTTAACATACCAGATGTCCTAAAACTACCACACTTTTATTATCCCTATTAACACTAGTGTTAAATATCAAAAAGTAGCCTTTGTTCCTGAATAATAATTGAGTTTGTTTAAATGACTGCTATATTCACATTCTTTCCAATTTAGCAAGTGATTATTCATCCATATGGCTAAGTAAAATATTTCCACACTGTTTATTTAAAAATTTTTGGATGCTAGCAGTGGATTTCAGACACTATGCAGAACATGAAATTAGGTTTACTCCCTCACCGACCATTAGTGCCATGTTTCTAATTAGGTAATAAATTAAGAGGAAAATGATAGCCCTGCACTAAGGAAGGGTAGATGGGCCAGGCTAAAGTTGAGCAAACAGTAGGATGTTCTATAAAGAACAGGAGCTTAGTGGACATGCATTCAGCCATTTGGACTGTTAAGTGCCATTACGGGATGAAATAATTTACTAAACATGTCCCCTTGGTCTAATTATTATGCCTTCAAAAAAGCCATTTCTTCTTTGGTCTAGAGAGGAGTTAGCCTATTTCTCTCCTGCTTTTCGTGGACCACTAGAGCCATCAGGTGTTACATGGGGAATTTCCAGAAATCTAGCAATACCTCTTCCCAATTCCCAGCCAGCATCAGTGGGATCCTTAACTACATGCCCCACTTTATAAAACAGAAAAAACAGACCCCTGGGGATAAAAATATATGTTTATAAAAAATAAAATTAAAAAAAAAAAGAAAAAACAGGACCCTGTGCTTTCTTATTTACTGAACATTTCAAACCATAAAAATTGGTTAATAAGAAATAAAATGACAAAGAAGTTTAATTGGTAACAAGACAAAATGGTGTCTTATAAATGGGACGACTCCTAATGCAGAGTCACAGAACTTTGAACTGGAAAGGGCCTTAAAAAAAATCTTCTATTCTTCCCCCCTATATTGCAGATGAGAAACTGGGGTCCAGAATGATTGAGTCGTGGCTGGGTTCTTGTCACGTAGGCCAGAGCATGTCCTTCCCTGCCTCTTCCTCTGCCTCCTCCCTGTCCCTTCCCCGGGCCACTGAAAAGTGCTGAGCAGGGGCAGAATCTGGGGGTGTACCAGCCCATTTTCAAGTGTCATCTCCCTTAATTCTTTCAAATTACCACCAAAAATGAAAGGAAAAACACCTTTTACTTTCTGAATTTCGCCCGAGAATGTAGAGAAATTTGTTTGAATTTGGCCACTAGCACGGTCACATCAAACCAGTGGGTATAATCAGACAGTGTCAGGTTGCTTAGAAAACATGAAATGTGATTTTAGTCTTGTGAATATTTCAAGATTTATAGTATGACAGATTGAAGTATGAAAAGATTCAACCTTGTAAATAGAATATGACCTCCTATTTTATGTGTAGGCTTCTAAATGCCAAGGAAAATGAGGCAGTCAAGTGGGGGGTCTCAGGGTCCCTACAGAACCCAGGTGGTCAGCTGTTGGTCAGAACAGAATTTCTAAGCACAAGAGAGGCCCCACAGTGACACACTCCCTCGGGAGATCAGACCATCAGTATATCTGAGAAAGATGAAGGCATATGACAAAAATCTAAAAAGAAGACACCCAAGAGACGCCAGCCCAGGTCTCTCGAGTACTTTGCAGTTTCTGAGTCCGTAGAACTTCTCATGGCTTAGTACTGGAGGTACATTTGCCTCTAGACTTCTGCTGGCGCCAGACAGCTAGGTCAGCGATTTCGTGCCCATGAAGAAGCACATTCCTGGAACCCTTCAAAGTTAACTATGGAACACGTAACTTCAGTGACTTTTTCTCAGGCACATGTCTAGGATAGTAAATGACCTAATTCTGTGCCAGAGGCTGAAGTAACCTGAAGAACAACCAGGGTGGCCAGGTCACTGCCCTCCCTGCCACCTCGCCATCACTGTGATTCTCTCGGGAATATTTCCCTGTGTGTGACCCCATTCGCTTTTACAAACTCCCCCGACAGAAGGAGCCATCTTTTACATCCCTTACGGGCATTTATATCCCTTACAGTCAGCAATTCTGAATTGCTGATTTATTTTCAGCAGAAATGCCTTTCCAGGGTCTTGAGGACTCCATAACTACATTATGTAGTTAATCCTCTCAACCCACCCATGAAGCTGCAAAATGACCTGAAATAAAAGAAGAGTATGTTAAAATGCAAATGTGAGTCTGTAAACGGATCTCTAGAAATTGACAGATCTTTTCAAAGATGCTGTGATCCCCCTTTGTACCTGAAAAATCACAGAAACGCAGGCTAACCCTTCTGTTCTTTAAAGATTTTAAAGATCTATCACTCGTGTCCTTCAGCAGGGGAAAACTTTTAACAGCAGGAGCAATCTCCTTCAAATTGAATATGTAGGCTAGAGCCCCACTGTGTGCAGCCTCTGCAGCTAGCCCAGGCCATGGGCTCCCCACTGCCCCCTCCAGGGAAGATTCCTTCCACATCACCTAAGCGCCTTCTCACTCCTGCTGCTGAAACCAGACGTGGTGACCACTGTGCTCATAGCTGGGCCCAAGGGAACTTTTCCGTGCCTGACAGGGAGGATGCCGTAGCTGTGTGCGGGGAACCACAGGAAGCATGCAGGCGACCAAGGCCAGGCCTCCCTGTGGGACCCAGCCCTCGGGGCAGTTGTGCCAGCCTGCAGGGAGGACAGCAAGCAGGCCTAGCCTGGCAGCAGGGCAGGAAGAAGGAAGCCATGAGAATCCATGATGGCATGTTCTACCAGGAGTCACTGCACATGGTTCAGCCAACCCCTGCTGAGATGGGAGCATCAGAGGAAGCCTGGGAGCTGTTAGACACCACCAGGAGTGTTGTGTCCTCAGCATTTAGCCAGAGGAAGAAAGACTTTTCTATGATTACAGACAGTACTTCTGTTCCACTCTCATAATAATTGCTTTCCCATTATTTCAGTTCCATTCGTTTCATAATTTGTTCACAGCATTCCAGTCCTGGTGGAAAGCTTGAGTGATTTGCCTGAAGCCATAAATGGTAGGCATTTTTCACTGTAGTGATCTCTTCCTGCTGCCCCTCGATTTCCTCCTTCCCGTTAGAGTTCCAGATCCTCACACAGATGCCAAGCTGGGGCTCAGCTTGGAGGCTACCCTCACCTTGCATCAGGCTCCAAACTGTCAGCACAAGAATTCGCCCTTCCTCTTTGCCTTCCCATCTCATCATCCTCATCACATTCCCCCTAAACTCCTTCCTGGAACATAGGCTCTGCCGCTCCTGGTCCATAAGCACCCCCATCACCCCTGGGATCAAACCTGTCCCTCCCTTCTACACCTCTCCACTTTGCTGTTCATGTCTGCAGCCCCTGTCCTTCCCTTCTAGGCCAGCCCAAGCCTCACAGCTCCCCAACTCCTGCCCCTCCCCCTGGGCTGCAGCCCACCTGGAAGGGTTTCCCCCACCCCAGTGCTTCTCTCTGGCCTTGGCCCTTCACACTCCAGCTCAGGTGTGGTGGTGCCCAATCCTACCAGACAGGTTCCTACGTGCAGAAGAACATCCAGGGAGAAGCAGCATGCTGTTGGAAGTGACTGAGCTTTGGGATGAGATTGACTTGTTTCCTCCCAGCTCTGTGGCCCCAGGCAAATCACCCCTGCCAGTACCAGCTCTCCCAGTGATAAGCCCAGTACCTGTTGCTTGGCATGACAATGGGTGTGGAGTGCCTAGCACAGATGACAGGCGAGCTGTGCTTGTTGCTCCTCCGGCTCTTGCATGCTTTGTGATGGCTGCTGTGGGTTGTAACTGCTTGTGGCAAGGCCTCTGAGAGCAGGGGGCTCACCTACAGGTCTCCCTTAGATGTTGGCATGAAGTGAACAAGTATCTCTCCCAGCACTTCCCAACAGACGTATAATGTAGGACACATGTAATTCTGAACATGCAAAAGGAAAGAGGAACAGGTATTACTTACTTTAAAAATGTAGTTTATTTAACCCAATTCTTCTAAAATAATTTATAAGCCATATAAAATTATTAATATGAGGTTTTACATGCATCTCTTTCATACGAAGTCTTCATGCTCCACTATATAGACGTTTCTAGCCTGTCTCAATTTGGACTAGCCGCATCCGGCCCATAGTTCCTCTGTTGGGTGGCACAGATCTATACCACGCTTGGGTATTAGTAACATGCATGCGAAAGGCCTGAGCTGCACAGCCTTCATGAACAGGGACATAGGAGGCCATACTGGGACCAGATGTAGTAGCCATCGAATCTTGACATTACTGTCTTCCCAACAGAAAGCCTCAGAGGTTGATTTAAAAAAAAAAAAAAAAAAAAAAAAAAAAAAACTTAAGGGGTTAGGCGAGAGCTTCAGGGGCAGCTTCAGTGAGCAGAAATGGAGAGGTGTATTTGCTAGATCATAAGTGTTTCAGCAAAAGATTGTCTAGGGGGATAATAACGGAAGCACACGCTCAGAACAGGCAGCGGCCCTAGCTTCAGAAGCCCACATTCCTGCCTTGTTATCCACAGACTGAGTTTGCAAGATGCACACACACTTGGACCTTCATATGCAATCTGAAGCCTTGAGGTTTTATATTTTCACTGTTAGCCTAATATTTGTATCCCGACTTAACCAAGAGTATTTGCAAGGTGGGGATCCCAACACCATTGTGTTCCAAGGAGCACACACAGATGGCGGGGCGGGGGTGGGGGAGGGTGCGGGGGTGGGGGGGCAGAGGATGAGCGCGTGTATCAGAGGTGAAGCAGAGACATGAGAGTGACCTGTCATGACTCTCACTCTGTGCCAGAATAGTGGGACCTCATCATCTGTTCTCTGATCTAATACTGTCCTCCCCACTAAGGCTTGGGTAGTTCTCTTTACCTCATGGACATCTTGTGAAAGAGTAGGACTGACAGAATAAGGCTTACTCATGGAAGAAAATGCAGGAACATGTCCAGAAGTACACTAGTTCTTTGGCTTTTGGGAGGGGGGGCTTTTTATAATTAGGACACTGGACATGAATTGAATGTTAGGTAAAAATTCATGCTTTTAGATTTCTTTCATAACAGAAAGCAATTGTGTAAGCTGTTACATATTTCTGCTACCAGAGAAATAATATTTTCCAAATATTGTTTGGTTGGTTTTTAATGTCCATTAAGGTATTATTAGCTGGTCTAAGAATGGTGCTTTTTACTTTGAATAGATCAGCCAAATTAATCATTCCATAGTTAAAGCTTTTAAGTTTAATTGAACCTTCTTCATCCAATATTGGTTGCTCAGAACTGGTTGTTTAGGCTTTCCATAATCTTGTTTTTGAAATAGAAGGTGGGGAAGAGAAAAATCAATGTCTCTGATATTTGAAGTGGCTGGTTTAAATCCACACCCAGTACTGTAGCTCTGTGTGTTACATGGTGAAGTGCAGGATTAGAGGGATAATGTAACTCAGTGTAAATCATCACACTGCCTTGGCATGGGTCCTCTGAATGCTGCAGACTTAGCAAAAATAGAATCATTCCCTTTTTTGTGGTCAAGAATAATTTTGAACATTTTTTGAGGTTACAGAAAACCTGTAGTAGACTTTTATATAGTAGACTGGCTTTACAATCAGTAAGTCATCTCACCTGACCAAAAGATAACACAGTCACCTTGTGTACCGAAGGGTTACATATTTTCAAACAATTTAACATTTTATAATTGGGCAACACCAATCTTTTTCTTTATTGCACTTTTGAGGGGTTAGGATTCTGGCCTGCTACTGTGTAACTCTTAACTTCTGGAAATGTTCTAGAGATGTAACAGAAACAGAATTCTTCTATCCTCAGTGCTAAGATGGTGATTTCAATGACCATGTCTTTTAGTCTTCATTGGAAAGGCGAGCAAAACTATGCTGGCAAATTCCTTTAAAGATCCAGGATTTTCTTCTGACTTCTCCCTGTAGTTATAAACCTTAAAACACTGTTGAATACTCAGCTTAAGGAAGTCAGGTAATAATTATGAGCTAAGTCTGACAGAAAGGAAATAAAAGGGAAATCAAAAATAAATACATGCTATTAAGTTGGACCCACCAACAAATATTTGTGAGCACCTATTGTGTGCTGCATATGTGTAACAACACATGTAAAAGAATGGATCTTGGTAGAATTGTTCCTCACTATACTTGCCTAATGTAATTAAAATTAAATTTAGAAAAACAAATACCCATCCTTTAAAAAGTCAACATGTAGAATATTTCAATCCCACAAAATAATTAAATGGCAAGTTAATTCATTTTGTGCAGCTTGATTCTATATGTAAAGCACACAATGCCTGGCACAGAGTAAAATCACAGTAAATGATCGTGTTACTGTAGTTTATATTGATTTATGAGCATTTATGCTGTTCAATCCCATGTAGATAAAGGCTAATAGTAAACTATAGAATGACATAATTCCACTGGTCATTCTAAATACGTGATAAAAGAAAGAGGAGGACAAAATTCTGGTACCTGCACAGAAAGGCAGGGAAATCCACAAATCTGGGAAATACCCTCTTCCCAAAAGTAGGTGTTAGCAGGAGTCAGGAGGGGAGGCAGGAACCATGAAAAACAAGATTTTCTACCAATGATCAGAAAACTTCTAGCCATCAACTCCTAGATCCATCGTGCTAAAGCACCACCCCTTTTCTTAGTCATGTTTTCACCTGAAGTCTGTGACTCACCCTGTTTCATTTTCTGTAGCCATATATCTAATTTTATACTTAAACCCTATAATGCAATAGGCTTTCCTTTTCATAAGCCTTGCCTTACAGTTAAGTTTTATACATTTCTTCTGTGAAGTACAACGTAGCCTATTAGAAAATGGTGCCCTCCCCCATGTGTTGAATTCTGTGAAGTGAGGAATCTGAAAATATGTTATAAAATTGTCAGAGGAGTTTAGGAGATGACCTCCTCACCAGCAGTGTCTGGGCTACGTGCTGCCTGTGGCTGGCTCGGCCCCAGCAGGCCCCAGCAGAAGTGCTAAAGCCCCATTCATGGCAGCCTTTATCACCCCCCCTTCTGTGTCTCAACCCACTCTTTCTTCCATCTTCTCTCCCTTCCCCCGTCTTTGCATCAAAATAAACCTTCAGGGACTTGTTTTTCATCCTTAGCTCCCAGGTCTCTCCCTTGGTCATCAGTCCTCTGATACCTTTCCCCTGAAACAATGCTTTTCAAGTGTCTTTTACACATGAAACCCTGTTTCCAACAGAAACATACAGTGTGGCCCCGTCCTGAGAACAGATGAGTGTGGAGCCACTCTGGGTGAGTTGGGGTGGGGACCTGGCAGCCTGCTGCCAATCCTCCTCTCCCCACACCTCACACGGCTGCCCCTGAGAGAGTCCAGTGAAAACTCCAGAAAATAGGTAGCACAACCTCCCTAGATTAAAACCATTTTATATAGAAACTTCTGGCCAATTCTGTCAGAATGCAGGGAGAAATAGCCCCACCTGAGGAACTGAAGTTCATCTCAGAAGCACCCTCAGTGTATGCTGCACTCTTGACTAGAACCCATCTCTTGTTTGCCACGTGATAATTATAGAAGTAGAGGTCTATAATGGTCGACAGAACAAGCTTTCAGAGACAAATCAAGGTCTTTACTTTTACTGATCACAAATTGTCTACCTCCCTCCCATTTGGAGCCTAGCTAGATGAACCACTGCCGAGGCTAAGGTCCTCTGGTGATGGTGAGCTAACCCACCCCAAAGGGTAGGAGCAAGAAAAGGGCAAAAGACCTTGAGAAACAAGGGTAAGACCATATAGCCAGGTCCAGAAGTCAAAGCCAAGGGTAAGAGGAGAGCAACCAGGCACAGGGCAGAGCAGAACCCCTTCGCAGACCAGAGCCCAAGCATCAGCCTCCATCAGCGACCTCTCTCTCTGCAGCGTGGATAGGGCAGGGTGATGTGCATGGAAGGGGCGGTCCTCTCTCCACTCAGAGTATCAGTTTACTATCTGCAGTTCTGGCTCTATGCTTGTACTTCTCCTTCCTCCAAAGGAAGAGCTCCTGTCAGCTCTCACACCTCCCTCCTTTGTAGAGGGCCCAGCAGTTTCTCCAGGCCTCGGAAAGGCTGAGCGGACAGTCTGCTGTTACCGGGCGGGCACTGGAGCAGCAGTTCTCCCCACATTCTTTTTTTTTTTTTTTTTTAAAGATTTTATTTATTTATTTGACAGAGATCACAAGTAGGCAGAAAGGCAGGCAGAGAGAGGAGGAAGCAGGCTCCCCACTGAGCAGAGAGCCCGATGCGGGGCTCGATCCCAGGACCCTGAGATCATGACCTGAGCTGAAGGCAGGGGCTTTAACCCACTGAGCAACCCAGGCGCCCTCTCCTCACATTTTTGATCGGTCATGTTCACAAGCCTCACACACTTCCATGGAAATTAGCAGATTTGCCCGCTCCTTCCCCTCCACAGGGCCTCAAGCGTTTCTGTGTGTTGATAATTCTAAAAGCACTGTATGGGCTTTTAAGTGTCTTGTCAGGGAGCTACCAGGAGTGCAGGGCTCAGAAGGAACCTCAGCACCAAATGCGCCACCTCTCCTTGCCCCTCCTTTTCCTTGGGGAAATGCAGTAATGTGAAAATGACGTAGAGTTTGCTCTAATTTCTAAAAGGATAATTCCTAGAAAATATGTGTGCTGTAACAATAATTTTTAACCCACCTCATCGTTAAGACAGAAATGAAGATGCTCTAATATGCTTACAATTTAAATACCCCTCTAATAAGCTACGTTTAAAGTCTGTCATCTGGGCAATCCTGATACAAATTACAATATGAGGGATTTAATGTCTTGTTAGTCTCACCTGTATCTAAAAGAGAATAGCAGTAACTTGGACATGGTAATAAAACTCTTAATGTGGAAATAAAAGTGTTTAAACCTTATCCTAATGAGGGAGACGAAGCAAATGGAACTGCAGTGTACGTTATGTATGTTACTGCAAGCATATTTAAGCTTGAGCTTCCCAGGAGCAAAAGTAGAAAAAGGAAGCATGATACACAGAAATGTGTCAGCCTTTTGAGAAAGAGAAATTGTTTCCAAGTACGAAATTCTAAAAATTGTTTATCACACAGAACATTGAATGTAAGGGATGATGCACGACAGCTTTACGACAATCACAGGTGCATTAAATTCATGACCCTTGATTGGATTGTGCCCCTCCCCCTCCAAGAGTAGCTCTAATTTGCTTTGCAGAACCACAGTCATCTTGTCTGGTAGCACATAGGCTCTAAAACTTAAGAGAAGGACTCTTAGCGCTTTGTAATACGCTGCCAGAAGCTCACATGTGTTCACTCAACATTTATTAGAGGTCCATCCCCTGCCTAGTTGCAAATTCAGGCCATAGGTTAGATTTGGAACAGACTGAGTTCACATCACTTCGGGCTAATATGTTTGTTTTATTCCTGAACCTGCAGGATCTCTATCTGATGGTTTGATTTTTTTTTTAATCTCATTTTTTAGGAGTTCTTTGGAATTTATCTTCATGTGATGCTGTAAAGATGACAATCATTCGAGATGCGCTCTCAACCTTAACAAACACTGTGATCGTTCCACATTCTGGATGGAATAACTCTTCTTTTGATGATGATCATAAAATTAAATTTCAGACGTCACTCGTTCTACGTAATACTACAGGTTGCCTGAGGTAAATTCTTTATTTCTTCTTTCCAATTAATTATTTGATTAAATAACATGTGTCATGGGTGAGTTGATTTTAGAAGGATTTATTTCATCTTATAAACACTTACCTACCTTTCTAAGTTTGCTTCAAAATTTAGGCCACTGGACTCTTATCCTGTGAGGAAAACACCATGAGCACAGACTAGTGGCCTGAAAGACATTATCTGATAAATGACTCTTCTGTGGATTAGTAAAAAGGGCCCTTTCAGTTTGAAATTACTGCCAAAATTCCAGTGTTTTCTACTTAACAGCATTTTCCTGGTTATCACATCCTGACTACTAATGTGTTTGCAGCCTGGTTTTTGTTTAAATTCAAAATGTGATGGTTAAGACTTTCCTGCTTTTTAAAAGCTGCAAAAAAAAGGTGTGTGGTTTAAACAATTACTGGGTTTGAGTTTATAAATAAATGAAAATGAGCCCAAATACTATTTTAAGTCATTATCTTTAGCACGTGAAACTCATAAGGGCTCCTTTAAGTGTGGACAGGCGTGCTTATTGTTTACCGTTAATACTCATCAGCTCAGCTTCTACCCAGTGTCCCAAGCGTACAGTGCTCTGGGAACTTGAAGCAGAAGCCTTGGGACAGAGTGGCATGGTGACACTGAGAAGCAGCCTGGCTTCCCGCGCCACTCTGAGCCTCAGTCTCCTCATCTTTAGAATAGGCATTAAAATACCATCTCACATTTGTGAAGAAACAGCTCATATAAAGTGCTTAGTGTAGTGGCTGACACACAGTGGGCACTAGCTAACATTTAAGCATCCCTGTAACAGCTTGAAAGATGGGGAGGAAGCCTGGGTTGCTGCTCTGAGGCAGCACTATTATGACAAGTGACTGTCAGCCTCCTTGCTGTGGGTAGATGACAAGAATCAGGATCCTGGGAAACAGGCCAGCTCCCTAACTCAGAGGCCTGCATCAGAGGACAGATTATATTACCTCCCGATGGTCTGTGAAAGGAACATCTTATCCTTTCTCTGCTCCTGGATCCAGGGAGGCTGTGATCACTCCTTGGCCAGCCTGCCAGCTTTCCAGAGACAGGACACAGCAGTCCAACTCCCACAGTGGCTCCGGGCTATAACCATTTTTGGTGCACACCCCCTGTGTGAAATCAGTGATGAACAAGACAGGTCCCTGCTTTGAGAGAACCGTATTCTATTGAAAACTAACAAGAAAATAACAGTAGGTGCCATGGTGATGTAAGAGTCATTAGGAGATTATTTTCATGGTCAGGTGGCCCCTCACAAGAGGTGAAGTTAAAGTCTAGATCAGAAATACGTCTAGGAGCTGCTCATTGGAGGATGGGGTGGGGTCAGGAGGACGCATGTTCTTAGCAAAGGGAACAGGTAATGGAATGGCTTGGAGACAAAAATGGGCTCAAGGCTGGAGCTTAATGGGTGAGGCACAGAGTGGTACCAGATTATGTAAGATTTTTGAAGTCAGAGGAAGGAGTTTATAGTTTATTCCAGATGTCTCAGGAAACTGTCAGAGGGTTTTAATCTTGGAAGTAGTGGGACTGGATCCTGGCTTCAGTGTGAGACTGAACAGGGCAGCAGCGGAAGAAATAGGAGGCTGAGGCTGTTGCAGCAATCCAGGCAGACCACGGCAGTGGCCTAGACCAGGGGCTGGAGCAAGGCAGGAAATAGGGGTATTTTTGTGGAGGGAGAGCTAATACCTAAATCTTCGGCTGGATCAACTGGGAGCACAGGAAGAAGAAAGGGTGGAGGGATGAGCTGTTGAGCGTTTTGACCATGTCCATCTGAGATGTCTAATTAGCTCTCCATGTGCTGATGCCAGGAAAGCAGTGGATGAAGGAGCCTGGAGTTTTAGAGAGCGGTCAGCCTAAAGGTAAATGTTTGGGAGTCTTGCCTGGGCCTGCAGGTTGGCTTAAAGCCAAGGGACAGAAGGAGAACACCCATGAGAATGTAAAGATAAAGACAAGAAGGGACCAAGGTAGTCCTGGGCACTCCAGAGGGACCCACCAGCAAAAGAGACTGAGAAGAAAAGGCAGCAAGATGGGAGGAAAACTAAAGAGGTAAAGAGTCCCGGGGGCTTGTAAAGGAATGTAAGACAGCGGCTGTTGAGTGCTGCTGAGAAGTGACACAAGATAGGAGCAGAGGAGGGACCATGGGTGACACTCTCTGGCCCCAGAAAAATAAAGATGAAAAGAAAAATCATTCCAAAACCCCCTTATTTGGGGCGCCTGGGTGGCTCAGTGGGTTAAGCCTCTGCCTTCGGCTCAGGTCATGATCTCAGGGTCCTGGGATCAAGCCCCACATCGGGCTCTCTGCTCAGCGGGGAGCATGCTTCCCTCTCACTCTCTGCCTGCCTCTCTGCCGACTTGTGATCTCTATCTCTCTGTGTCAAATAAATAAAAAATCTTTTAAAAAAAAAAAAAACCCTTATTTGGCCTAAGTTTTTACAAAATCTCAGACTTAGCCTAGAACTCTTGTTAATAAGATATAAAATTGATTCCTTAAAATTTTAGTGTCAATTCATGAAGGCAAACTGATATCAAAAGTTTCAGTATGGGGGCCCCTGGCTGGCTCGGTTGGTACAGCATGCAACTCTGGATCTCAGGATTGGGAGTTCATTCCTACACTGGGTATAGAGATTATTTTAAAAATAAAATCTTTAAAAAGAAAAAAGTTTCAATATGGATGAGACCTAAAACAATTTTCAGGGCTTTTTATATTTGGGGAAAAAATGAGGAAAATTGTACCATAAGCAAATGTCCATATTTAACATGAATGGTTATACAAGAAATGACATTTCATCTGTTCATTCAGGAAGCATTTATGACCACCTACCACAGGCAAAACATTATAATAGATGCAGGGACTGCCAGTCGTGGTGGCCCAGGGTGGGAGCAGAGCATGTCTAGAAATAACAACCATGGTTAACAGACACTGCAGGCCCTTTGCTAATTCTTTTATAAGGAGTGTTGCCTCCTCACACGACCCTGTGAGGTGGTCAGTATTATTCTCCCCTTTTTACATATGAGGAGAATGGACCTCAAAACCATTTTTAAGAGGTTAAAAAGTGGTTTATCATAGGAGGGATACAGAGTTTCAGATGGCCCTGCTCCCTTCTGTTTGAGTGGATAATGAGGGGTTAGTCACTGGGAGTTCTCAGGGTCTCCTCACACAGGATCTACATGGCTGCTGTCTGCCATCCGGCCCCTCAGACGGTCAGGTAGGGCTCCATGGCTAAGGAGTGAGTTGTTCATCTCAGCAGCTTCCATGTGTCTCTGCCCATTCAGGAACCTCAGCTCCGCAGGGGAGGAAGCCAGGAAGCAAATGCGCTCCTGTGAGGGGCTGGTGGACTCGCTGCTGTATGTGATCCACACGTGTGTGAACACATCCGATTACGACAGCAAGGTCAGTACTGGCTGGCCACGCGAGGGGCGCGATGGCAGGTGACACAGCTGTCTGACGCTGCTCTTGCATGCCACTGGTTCTTTCTGGAATTCTTGAGCCTTTCGTACTCATTACTCTACACTCCAGATTAAGGGGGGGGGTTTCCTCTTAAAATTACAAATTAACAGGGACATGACAATTTAAGAAAATAGCCTTAAAAACCGTGAAAACTGAGTAACTCCGTGTGGCCAAGGACTGAGCATAGGATGGCAGCCTCCCAACTTTCTTTATGGTTGTCTTGAGCTAATCGTCACTGTGATTGCCTCTGCTGCTATTGCCTCCAGTCATGTGCCCTATGGCTAGAATCCGATCCATCTGTATTTGAGTATCTACTGAATAAACATTCCTAGTCGAGGCGCTATAACCCACCAGCCTCTCTGCCTCTCTGCCTCTCTAGCCCCAGTGCAGGCCATAGCCCCCTACCCCACACCCACTTGGATACTCTTCTCTACACATCCCCAGTCATACCCTTTCATCCCTCCCTCTGTTGCCATGCTGGTTAGTCTGTTCCCAGTAGGTGCCCCTTCTGCTCCCCTCCTGTTTTCCCCATCCTTGCCCCAGCACAGAGCCTTCTACTCATCATTTTTTTAGCTGTGACAACCACCTAGGATCTGCCCCAGGAGCAGGGGCTGAGGAAGGTGGCAAGAAACAGGAAGGAGGGACTAAAGGTGTCAGGATTTCCAAGGTAGGCCAGATACTTGCTTTTCAGGACAGGCTAGATGAAAGGCCATAAGTAAGCCTTGTGTCATAAATGTGGCTCTGAGAGAGAAAAGAATGATGAGTGGTAGGCTCAGGGAGAAGATAGGGGAAAAGTTCAAAGTGATGGCCAGGTTTTTGTTTGAACCTCATTGAACCAGAAGATCTGTAGATGAAATTGAGAGGAGTAAGCAAGTGGAAGGAGAGCTTCCCGGGAAAGGGGTGAGCTTGGCTTTAGGTGCTCTCAATGAAGTGACAGCCCCCCAGTCAGAGGTGTGATACAGACCTTAAGAAGCAAAAGACCACATACAGAAGGCAGAATGGCACAAAGAGATCATGGAACTTTCCGAAGAGGGAGGGGAGAGTTCGGAGATGGATGGAAAGGCCAAAGTCAAGACTTGGGGGGAGGGCCTTCTCCAGAGATGGGGTTGCTCACACCTCTTGTCATGGGGAAGACTTCGAGTGGCAAGAAGGAGTGAGGTTCTGGCAACTTAGGTGCCTCTCTGCCCTCTGCAGCAACCCCGAAGCAGAAACGCTGGGCATTTTCTCTTCCAGAGCCTTGCACATTTTAATCAGCACGAAATCAGATCCACAGACATAGCAGGGACAGATCTGCACTCTGTCATTTGGGTATCCCACAAAAATTGTAGAATCATCGTTCTTTCCCTAGATTGTTTCAGGTTCCCATAAGTAAAAAAGCAGTCTTCTCAGATTCTACATTTACTTAAGCTCACTGCTGCTCAGTACAGAAGCATTTGCAGTAATGTGCTATGATGGTTTTAATTATACGCCGTGTTGGTTTGCAGACTGTGGAGAACTGCGTGTGCACCCTGAGGAACCTGTCCTATCGGCTGGAACTGGAGGTCCCGCAGGCCCGGCTGCTGGGGCTGAGTGAGCTGGATGACTTACTAGGAAAAGAGTCTCCCAGCAAGGATTCGGAGCCAAGCTGCTGGGGGAAGAAAAAGAAAAAGAAAAAGAGAACGCCACAAGAGGATCAAGTTAGCATTTTATTTGACATGAAACTCTAAAGTTTCATTTTTCTAGGAGTAAGAAATCACATATTTGGCAAGAAAAGAAAATTTCTCATTATACAGTTTTTCTACCTAACTATAGCTGAATCCAGCAGAGAGGAATGTTTTCAAGTATTGGAGATTGTGTTCATTTGCTTCCATTTCATATGTGCTCTTTGTCTTTCAGTGGGATGGAGTTGGTCCTATCCCAGGACTGTCAAAGTCCCCCAAAGGGGTTGAGATGCTGTGGCATCCATCAGTGGTAAAACCGTATCTGACTCTTCTAGCAGAAAGTTCCAACCCAGCCACCTTGGAAGGCTCTGCCGGATCTCTCCAGAACCTCTCTGCCGGAAACTGGAAGGTACGATGTCCTCCAGGGGTCCCCACTTCTTTCTATCTGTGCAGCCAGACCAACAAGGACAGTGAAAGGGACACAGTTATTAGGGCAAAAAGGGGAGAGGGGCAATAGCAGTTGACTCTAGGCTCAAAGATGAATGTGACATAGCCCTTCCTGTACAAACTGAAAGCTAGGAGGAAGAAAGTACAGATCAAGTCGGTATAGTGTAGAATATGTGTACTGTAGGGTCTTAAAAAAAGACCTCTAACCCAGCCTGGCAGGTGAGAGAAAGGCAAAGAGGGGAGCCCAGAAGTAGGGAAGGTTTCCTGGAGAGGTGGTGCTGCCCCAGTGGAATCTTTCAAAATGAACGGAAGTAAGCCAGCAGAGTCTGAGGGTGTAGAGGCAGTGATCCAGAGAGAGGGACAGGAGAAGAAAGGCCTTGAGGTGAGAAAAGGACAGCATGGTGGAGACTGCAAGATGGGTGCTGGGCATCAAGGACAGCACAGGCGTGGCCCAGGTTGGACCCAGGCATTGGAGATAGGCCTGGCGGCCAAGCATCAAGAGCTGGGATTTGACCTGCAAAACAGAAGGGCCACTAAAAGGACTCAAGCAGACAGGTGACGCAGATGTGGATACTGTTGGGTCCCTTCTGCCACAGTACAGAAGGTGAATTCAAAGAAGAGGAAAGTAGAGACTAGGATTCGGTGCTGAACATGCCAGAGGCCTAAGTTAGAGCTGAGCTAGGGCAGCGCTTGCAGGGGAGAGGGACCCCTCTTCCTCTCTCACACGCTTACAGAACATACATGTGTGGCAAAAGTTACTGTGTCTCCTTAAAAGTGTGTAATTTCTTTATGAAAACTGAAAGTGGTTTCCTACTGTTACCACTGTAAGAGGTTCTCAAAACTTTATAAACATCATCTGCCAATTTCCCAGAAAATCCTTTTCTGAAATATTTTCAGCCTCTAAACATTTCTTGACAAGCGTATTTTTTTTGTTTCCAGTTTTTATTTAAATTAACACATAGTGTAATATTGGTTTCAGGAGTAGAATTTAGTGATTCATCACTCACATACAACACCCAGTAATCATCACAACAGGTGTTGATCTTAATGCCCATCACCCAGTTAGCCCATCCCTCCACCTCCCCTCCAGCAACCCTCAGTTTGTTCTTTATAGTTGAGAGTCTCTTATAGTTTGCCTACCTCTCTTTTTTTCATCCTTCCCCAATGTTCACCTGTTTGTTTTTTTTAATTCCACATGTGACTGAAATCATATGGTATTTGTCTTTCACTGACTGACTTATTTCGCTTAGCATAATGTATTCTAACTCTATCCACGTCATTGCAAATGGTAAGATTTCACTCCTTATGGCTGAGTAATATTCCATTGTGGCATGTGTATGTATATATGTATATAGAGATACACATCTATATAAACACCATAGCTTTTTAATCTAGTCATCAGCCGATGGACATTTGGGCTCTTTCCATAGTTTGGCTATGTTGATAATGCTGCTATAAATATTGGGGTGCATGTGCCCCTTTGAGTCACTATTTTATGTCCTTCAGGTAAACACCTAGTAGTGCCATCATAGGGTAGCTCTATTTTAAACTTTTTGAGGAACCTCCATACTGTTATTCAGAGTGGCTGCACCAGTTTGCATTCCCACCAACAGTGTAGGAGGGTTCCCCTTTCTCCGCATCCTCACCAATATCTATTGTTTCCCGTGTTGTTAATTTTAGCCATTCTGACAGGTGTGAGGTGGTATCTCATCATGGTTTTGATTTGTATTTCCCTAATGATGAGTGAGGTTGCGCATCTTTTCATATGTCGGCCATTTGTGTGTCTCCTTTGGAAAAATGTCTATTCATGTCCTCTGCCCATTCTTAACTGGATTATTTGTTTTTGGGGATGTTGAGTTCGATGAGTTGTTTATAGATTTTAGATACTGACCCTTTATCAGAGACATCATCTGCAAATATCTTCTCCCATTCCGTAGGTTGCCTCTGAGTTTTCTGACAAGGGTATTTTAGTAGAGTTTTTATAATGCTTGTTTTTGGCTTCTTCCTTCACCACCACCTCCCAAAGGGGGAATCTTTTGGCCACTGTATTGTCCATGAGAGTGAAAAGCATTGCTCAAGCTAGGTGTGGTTTGTTTCATGCAGTCACCTGCTATAATGAATGTATACAAGTTATTTAGGCCTGGTGCTAAGCCAGCATGGTCATTTTGTTATTGTTGCTCTTAAGTAACATGCTAATAGCTCAGCATCTAAGTGCTGGCTCTGGAGTCAGACGCCTTGGTTTTGAATCCTGGCCCTTCCACTTAATAGCTAGGGGCCTTGGATCTTTCCATCCTCAATTTCCTCATCTGTAAAATGGAGATAATACCATGAGGTGGTATACTTCATGAGGTGGTTGTGAGAGTTAAATGAGATAATAAATGTGAAGGACCTAGGACAGTGTATGGCACATAAGTATTTATAAATATTTATGTTGGTGACCCAGTGTTCACATCCAGTTTCTTGTAACCCAAGAGATACATTTGATGACAATAAAAAAGATAGTAATTGAAAGAGATGAGATTTGAGTTGTGTTTAATTTCACCTCTTGAGTCATTTAGTGAATGAAAGTTGGATCGCAAGCTCATTTAAAATATAAATACTATATTAAAATCATTTCAAAAGTATCTAAAATAATAAATCAAAATATTAGAGCCTCATTAAGAAAACAAGATAAACATAGCCCAGATGTTATCAAGTCAGAAGCTATTTTGGGAGTGATGAAAACTATAGTGTCCCCAAAGGGAAACACTCTGGGCTGGGCTGGGCTGGGCTAGGTGGTCTCCGGATGAGAAAGGTGTTGGCTCTGTCCTTGGAGATTTCAGAGAGAGGTTGAGAAAGCTGCCTGGATGCTTTACTCTATAGCAAGTCATGTATTCCATTTCCTTCCCCTCACCCCTCCGCCATAGATTTCATTTGATTTAGAAAATAGAAGTATTTTTTTCATATGAAGAATGTTAATAGGATCTTTGAAATGCATTTTTCCTCTTACTAGTATTATTAAAGTAATCTATTCTGCTGATATTCAAGAAACTGAGTGGTCAACTGTATATTTTAATGTTCAAAATAGTACAAAAGGCTGGCCGATCTTTGTCCTCCTATCTTGACCACAGCAGGAAAGTATTAGATGTTTTATGAGCAACATTTTTCAATTATCCTAAATTTTGAAAAACAGTATACATTGGTAAAAAAAATCAATAAAAACTCAAAACAAGATTAAAGACCCAATTTTCAAATGCTACTTTTTTTTTATTTCCCTGATGACTTAGCTAGCATTCATTTCCAATTCAAATGGTACACACGTTGACTCGCTGAACAGACTTGCCTCATAGCCACAAAAAGAATTTCTTGACTATGAATTAAAAAAAGCAGCAAACTAATCTTGCATAAGAAAGCATTTTGCACACAAATATACTTTTTCACCAGTCTGTATGAATTATGATGCTCAATGTTTCTGGAGAATTCTTTTCTTCTGAGGCAAGGGCTTTTTTTCAGTCAATCTCTTTGAAAGGTTACTGAACTCTAAATATTGTTGCAGAGAATACAGGAAAAGAATGTACTGGTGGAGACAGGTTCTCCTGTCATGTGCACTGATCAGCTACCATCTCTGCCATCCTATTTATAGCCTCTGGACCTGGCATGGGGCCAATTGCAGAGAAGACCCAAGATCCTTCCTTAATCATGTTTCTGTATCTGAGATAGAAAGCAATCACTGCCTTCTCTTTCTGCACAAAAATATATGGCAGATGGTGGTGAGAGATTTTTAGGCTTCAGGATTTCTTTTTTTTTTTTTTTTTAAGATTTTATTTATTTGTCAGAGAGGGAGAGAGAGCGAGCGAGCACAGGCAGACAGAATGGCAGGCAGAGGCAGAGGGAGAAGCAGGCTCCCCGATGAGCAAGGAGTCCGATGTGGGACTCGATCCCAGGACGCTGGGATCATGACCTGAGCCGAAGGCAGCTGCTTAACCAACTGAGCCACCCAGGCGTCCCCAGGATTTCTTTTTAAATCAGTCATCCTTGCCTGTCTTTATCTCTAACTATAGCTTTTTCTTTACTGACACCACAGATTTAATCTCTGATTGAAAAGAAAACATTTAATCATTAGTTTATCTTCTGGAAACATCTTTTTTAGGTGACAGTAACATTTGAGAGTTGAACTGTGTTTTATACTACTGTTGGCTTGTTTTACTCTTTAGTTTGCAGCATACATACGGGCAGCTGTCCGCAAAGAAAAAGGGCTCCCCATCCTTGTAGAACTGCTGAGAATGGATAATGATAGAGTTGTTTCTTCGGTGGCAACTGCCTTGAGGAATATGGCACTAGATGTTCGCAACAAGGAGCTCATAGGTATGTTCTGGTAACAAGGTAAGTTATAAAGAAAAAGTAACTACATTTATAAAACTACCGGTGCCTGGGTGGCTCAGTCAGCCATCAAGACTGAGATCAAGTCTTGATCTCAGCTCAGGACTTGACCTTAGGGTCATGAGTTCAAGCCCCATGTTGGGCTCCACACTGCATGTGGAGCCTACTTAAAAAATAACAATAACCAAAAAAACCTTTTCTTCTGATTTATAAAAATACAACATTTTAAATGATCAGTAGCTGAGTTCTACTCTCTGGTTTTCTGGCATATCTGTGTATCCTTTGTGCTATCTATTGACCATTCCTTTTCAGCAGGAGGCAAGCTCATTAAACATTGATCAGGGAAGGAAAATTTTCAAAAAAGATGGCAATTTCAGTTACACGTTACTACGTTGCTTGATTTGGTGTCTCTATTTCCCAAAAGAGATTCATATCCTGAGCAACAAGAGAAGTTAATTCTCACTTCTGATTTTTGAGACTTATATCTGCTCATTTACCAACACTACCATGTTCTAAATTTAAAAAATAATAACATAAATCGTTTGTAGCTTTTCTCTCTCAGATTTGTGTAACTGTTCATGCTAAGGCAGAACCACTGTCCCAAGGCCGTTTCCACACCAGAGCAGGGACAGGACTAGGCTAAAGCAAGGGAGGCACATAGGATATAAAATGGTAGGAGGCACCCATCCTCAGAGCTGTCCAGGTGTAGGGTTGGCACTTGCATGAACCTGACACTGAGCACGTCTTCAAGTTTGACACCCTCGGCAGCTTGGCATGCTTGCCTCCAAGGCCATTGCCACACTCTCAAGCAGAGTGTAGGGTGAAGATCAGACACTCTCTAGTTGACCTCAAGTGAAACCCCAGATCTGCTTCTCACTGGCTGTGTCCTGTGAGTGAGCCCACTCAGCTTTAAGTCTTTCATCTAAATTTGAAAACTCTTCCTTAACTCTGTGTCTGAAAGGGAGCTGACCACCTTGCTGTCCTTACCACAGATTTGCTGTGCAACTCAAACAAGAGAATGAAGCAGCTCCTTAGAAAATGCTCCCCGCCAGTCCCACAGCTGATGACAGGCTAGGAGAGAGGGAGGGGAGGAATTTGACAGGATCTTATTTGGAATAGTGAATAGGTATTGAACTCGTTAAAATATGCCTGCCCTGGGTGAGGGGGCAGGGGGAGACTAAGAACAAGGGCAGTAATATTTACCTTAAAGAGGATTCACTGTGGCACCTTAAATGAAAGCACCTACACAGGGCCTGGCAGAATTGTTATTTTAAATTATCACCTAGATTAACCTGCTCTTAACACACCATTCCTTTGAGCCAAATTGTCCCCCATGGAGAGAAAAGCAGCCTCTTCCACACCCTTCATACAGTCCAGCTGGTGCCTGTTGCCAGTACGCATACAAGAACTCTTAGTTCCCGCACTTCCTTGAGAAGAATCCTTTAAGTCCCTAAAGAGATTTTTTTGTTGTTGTTTAAGTTATTTAAAAATCTATAGTGTTTGGATTTCTTATAAGAAGCACATATAGTTAGGGAATTCCTAATGCTAAAAAAGAAAGGGTTGACAACATGTGATGACATGTGGCCTATCATTCCACAGCTGGAAGGGGACACAGAGGTGCAGAGATATGGGCCCGCACCACTGAGGGCCAGGACCTCTGGGAAGGACGGAAATGTATGAGAGTCCTGGCTTCTCTCAGTGCATCCCTGTGTTTTCTGTGAAGGTCCTGACGCTCTTGTAAACTTTCACAAGCATTTTCTCTCTCCAGCTATGAGCATATTTTTACCCAACTGGAGCACTCTTAAATGGTTTCATGAATGACTTTCTTGTTTCTCTATAAAGTTCCCTTCTTCCCTGAGGTCTAAGCCCCTCCCAGATTCAGTATTCAACTGTAATTCACTCAGGACTTCTGTTCCTAAGAACCATCCCTTTCTTCATCCCTTTCACTCTCTGTTCATGTCCATCACCAGCACTAGCGATGGACTTTCTTTTCAGAACCATTTTTCACAAGGAAACAAAGTTTTGTCACTCTACAAAAATTACTGCATATACTTGACTTGAGTTGGACCAACCCAGCTATCCAGAGCTGCAGGCTCCAAGGGGACCACCGGGCTCACTCGGAGACAGAGTGAGCTGCCTTACCCCAATCTTAGGGGGCAGCTTAAAGTTGTGCCTTAGCAAAATGACGCCTTGTGTGTCATGGACATTTTGGGTTTTGAGTATTCAAAATCACCAATACTAACTTCCATCTGTTCTGAAAACCACATTTATCTTCTGGCTTATAATGTCAACATTGTTTTTCTGCTATTCACAGCAGTGTTCACTGTGAGTAAACCAGACCCTTCCCTTTGAAATGCTCTAAATTATGCAGTGTGTAGTCAGGGCCTGTCTTCTACTGCTTACCATTGTAATATAAATAGGACTTTAATAAAACACCATTTTGTATCCACTCAATTATTAGCATAGGAAAAAAAAACTAAGAAAATATTTACTTGAGTTTTAGTTCATTTCTTCTGTGTGTCGTGCAATTATTCTAGTTAGACAGTAATTGACATTGAACAAGCTAGAGATATTTTGGTTTTGGATAGAAGAGAAACTGAGTATGTATAAAGAAATGCTTCAATAGCTAGGGGGCTCCTCGGCCTTGTCCTGTCAAGAATTCTGTTATCATTGCATCACCCCTACCAGATAATGTAGCCATCGTTTTAATTCCAAATGTCACTTGTGTCTTGTTAAAAGAAACAATCAATCAGCTGGTATTTACATTCAACTTGATAAAAATGTGTAATGGTACCCAGCTCACACTTAAAGACCCAGAGAGATATAATGAAAAGTATTGTGTGGGAGCTTTACTTGGTCCAGCTTTAAAACTTATTCAAAGGTAACTCTTCAAAAGCTTTAAGAAGAAGTTAAGGTATTTTTGATACATAGGAATTCAATTGAGAATAAAACTATTATCATTTCTTTATTTCTGTTAATGAAAATAGTTCAACTAAATCAACTTGATTGGTATACCCAATTTTATACACTGATTTACATTTTCTTGCAGTGGCTTGCTGTAATGTTTTATACACCAATTATTTCGTCGAATGGCACTGTAGTAAACATTAACTTCCCCCCTTCGGTTATAGTATTTGTCACTTTCTATTTTGCCATGTTATTGTCTTCTGAGGTTCTGTTTTTAAGAGAGAATACACTGTCAGGATCTTTCAATAGCAACAATAACAAAATCCTAGCACCTTCTGAAAGTGGAATGAAATCTTTTGCATTTGGCAGGTAAATATGCCATGCGAGACCTGGTCAACCGGCTTCCTGGTGGCACTGGCCCCAGTGTGCTGTCTGATGAGACCATGGCGGCCATCTGCTGTGCTCTGCATGAGGTCACCAGCAAAAACATGGAGAACGCCAAAGCCCTGGCCGACTCAGGGGGAATAGAGAAGCTGGTGAACATAACCAAGGGAAGAGGAGACAGGCAAGTGCAAGGAGATGAGGAACGAGGCTCTTCTTACTAGGATTGTCCTGTGATAAGGGCCTTTGAGAAGGAAATTTCTATTGGAAAGGATTTATTCCTGCATTTCTTACACAGTCTCCACCAATGAAAACCTGTTTTGTAGAGAAGGGGCATTTGCAGCCATGTGGCCCCTTTTTTGATATTTACTTGGTTCTAACATCCTGACATTCGTTTTGTCTCTAAAGCCATGTTTGCCTTTGCTGACCCTGGAAGAATCAGAAATGCTATGATGAGGAATATCTGAGGGCACCTTCCCTCTCACCTTTGACTACCCGGGCTCTAGGGCCTGTTGTGCAAGAACATCTTTTTTTTTTTTTTTTTATAAACATATATTTTTATCCCCAGGGGTACTCACAGGTCTGTGAATCTCCAGGTTTACACACTTCACAGCACTCACCATAGCACATACCCTCCCCAAAGTCCATAATCCCACCCCCCC
>NW_019154085.1:56327199-56360766 GCF_002288905.1 Enhydra lutris kenyoni
TATAATATATTTAACATATTTCTACTCACAAAAGGTATTTTCATCAGTAACTGTGGCATTAAATTTGAAGATTTTATTCTTCAAAAATATGATTGTATTAACATTATGCATGACTGTTAAAATTTTCTATCATGTATTTTCCATTTCTTTTTAATTTTATTTTTTATAAACATATAATATATTTTTATCCCCAGGGGTACAGACCTGTGAATCGCCAGGTTTACACACTTCACAGCACTCATCATAGCACATACCCTCCCCAATGTCCATACCCCTACCCCCCCAACCCCCCTCCCCCATCAACCCTCAGTTTGTTTTGTGAGATTAAGAGTCACTTATGGTTTGTCTCCATCCCAATCCCATCTTGTTTCATTGACTCTTCTCCTACCCCCTTAACCCCCCATGTTGCATCTCCTCTCCCTCATATCAGGGAGATCATAGGATAGTTGTCTTTCTCCGATTGACTTATTTCGCTAAGCATGATACCCTCTAGTTCCATCCACGTCGTCGCAAATGGCAAGATTTCATTTCTTTTGATGGCTGCGTAGTATTCCATTGTGTATATATACCACATCTTCTTTATCCATTCGTCTGTTGATGGACATCTAGGTTCTTTCCATAGTTTGGCTATTGTAGACATTGCTGCTATAAACATTCGGGTGCACATGCCCCTTTGGATCACTACGTTTGTATCTTTAGGGTAAATACCCAGCAGTGCAATTGCTGGGTCATAGGGTAGTTCTATTTTCAACATTTTGAGGAACCTCCATGCTGTTTTCCAGAGTGGTGTGCAAGAACATCTTATTGAATCCTCAGTTCTGGGACTGAGGTGCCAGTCACCTGACACTCCCAGGTGCCCAAAAAGGATTAAAATTACTGCTGTGCTTCAGGGCCTGCTGTGTGGCCTCGGGATGTGCCCAGGGCTGGGATCATACATTTTCCTTTGCTTCTGGGTGACACCTAATTGATGAAGCAGCAGAAGTAGGGATTAGGGAATTGGTGGCAAAAATAGAAGGTTTTGGTTTTTGGTTTTGTTTTGTTTGGTTTTGTTTGGTCACAGAGCTATAGCAGTTTATAGCAGTTGACTATAAATTTGCCTTAGTATCAGATCAAAGAATCTTTCAAGGAAGTGGGAAATAGGGCTGTTCAAAGTTCAAAGCCTTCTCAATACACAGGACAACAGCCACCTGATCCATAAAATGGCACCTGTCTCCCCACTCTCCACCCCCTTTCCCTGCTCTGTTCTCCTTCACAGCACTGATGAACCCTTGCCTGATATGTTATTTAGTGTTTTCTCTAAAGGCCTCTGACTCCCCGAGTAGCAGGGATTTTGTCTTTTCTTCACTGCTGTACCCTCTACATGTAGAACAAAACCTGACCTATGAGAGATGCTTGGTCAGTATTTATTACTTGGCTGAGTGACAGTGCTGAAACTCACATTATTTCTTGTCTAATCTTTTAGTTTATACTTTTGTAGGAATTTCTAAAATAGAAGAATAATGTAGCAAAGCATGTTCTCGTTCCCCACAAGTCACACCTATCAACATTAACCATATTTCCTTTCAGTCCTTTTTTCTTCTGTATCTTTTTAATCTCATTAGTAATAAATGCACACACACCTTTTTATTTCAGAGGAAATGAAATGTTACAGATAAAGCTAAGGTAATCATAATTACTTCTTGTGCTCTTAAAATTTCATTAAAGGGCCTTCATTTGTGAAAGGCGTAAGAAGAAGCTAGAGAGATTCTGAACTGGTGCCAGAACCTTTGTATATTTAAAAAAAAAAAAAAAATCTCATCCAGCATAATCTCTTTTCAAAACAAGAGACTCAGAAAGTCTTGGATCAGCTCAGGTTGGCCTCTGAACACACGCTGATCTTCGCTTAGGAGTCATTCACCAAGTTCACTGCCCACCTGCTATGTACTACAGCAGCAAGCAGATCACACAACAACCCCTACCCCATGGTAGCTTACGTTCTTGAGCGACATAGATGAAGTACCAGTGAGTAAGAAACACCACCTGCCAGATGCAGGTGGAGCAAATAATAAAATCAGGAAAGGTGGTAAGAAAGAAGCGAAGGACCTCACGTGTGGTGGACAGTGGAAAAGCTAGTGGGAACAGAGCAAGTCAGGAGGAGCTGGGGGGAGGAAATGTAACCAGAAATATAGGACCCTGTGGGTCAGTGTAAGGACTTAGATTTACTCTGTGGAAAACTGAAAGCCACTGGAGACTGTTGAGCAGTGGAAGGACATGGTCTGACTTCCCTTAAAGGGGTCACTGTGACTTGACAAACCTTCCCTTCCACCAACTAGAGACTAATGATGGCAACAATTGTAGCGGTGAAGAAGCGGTTGATTCTGACATGGTTGAAAGAGTCCATGGAATTTGCTGAGGGATCAGATGAGCAGCAGGAGAGGAGGAAAATGTCAAAGACCCCAAGGTCTTTGGCAAAAAAGACAATGGGATGAAATTGCAGTCACCAAAGTGAAGCAGCCTGCAGAAGCAGATTTTTTAGGGAAGACCAGGTGTTTGTTTTGGATAAGTGACATTTGAGACCTCTATTAGATATCCACGTGCAGTGTATGGTCAGCCGTAGAATATACTTGAGTTCAGGATAGATGTCCAAGCTACATATATAAATTTGGGAGTCAGTGTATAAATGGCATATTTAGAAAAGTGAAATAGACTAAGATGAATAAGGAAGAAAACTGTAGATGGAGAACCAAAGAGGTTTCAGGGCTCATAGCTAGAGGCCATAGCTAGAAGAAAACTGTAGATGGAGAACCAAAGAGGTTTCAGGGCTCATAGCTAGAGCTCATAGCTAAAAGAGCTCAAGAATGAGGAACCAGAGCATACAGAAGAGGGTGTGCTGGAAGCCGAGGGAGGAGGTGTGTCAAGGGTGAGAACATGTCAGGTGCTCCTGCTCAGCCAGGGAGGATGAGGACTGAGACTTGTCGAGTTGAACACTACTGAAGTCACACATTTCCAAGAAGATGAGAAATTGGAGGAGCAGAATTAGAGTTATGAAAATATGTAACTCTTCAAAGAAGTTGTGCTATAGAGGGGAGCACAGAAACTTCCTTGCTTTTCTCAAGGGTTGGTTTTCTACTAATAGAACTCGTCTCTGCAGACACCCTACCTAGCTGTTTGTATCTTGGTGTATAGCTGGCATGCTCCTGCTTCGTCTAGTGTCTCATCGTAGTTCTTGGAGCCAGTGTCTTCTCCTAGCCCTTGCACTGACAGACAGGGAGATGAGCACCAGCAGCACGGCCAGGACCCAGCTGAGAAGGGCATGGCTGTGAGGTATGAAGACCCTGCAAGGCCATCCCGGGTGTCCGAAATTTATTTCATCTCTGCTTTTTTTTTTTTTTTTTTTTTTTTTTTTTTTTTTTTTTTTTTTTTTTTTTAAGGTATCTCCTTGCTCTCTGATCCATTTTGAAAATACAAAATTTAGGGGTGCCTAGGTGGCTCAGTGGGTTAAGCCTCTGCCTTCAGCTCCAGTCATGGTCTCAGGGTCCTGGGATCGATCACTGCATCAGGCTCTCTGCTCAGCAGGGATCTTGCTTCCCCCCCTCTCTCTGCCTGCCTCTCTGCCTACTTATGATCTCTGTCTGTCAAATAAATAAAGTATTTTTTAAAAAAATAGAAAATTTAGAATAGCTTTGAGTGGGTTGGTCTGAACTGGTTCTAGCCTTGACTCAATGAGGAACACTGATAAGGAGTCTTGGAGGGGCGCCTAGGTGGCTCAGTGAGTTAAAGCCTCTGCCTTCGGCTCAGGTCATGATCCCAGGGTCCTGGGATTGAGCCCCACTTTGGGCTCTCTGCTCAGCAGGGAGCCTGCTTCCTCCTCTCTCTCTCTTTCTCTCTGCCTGCCTCTCTGCCTACTTGTAATCTCTGTCAAATAAATAAATAAAATCTTAAAAAAAAAGGGGGGGGGGGTCTTGGATGGGAGGTGGTAGTGGAGATGGATGCAGAAATGCCCAACCTCTAGGAACAGACTGTGCCACCCCTGAACTTGGCAATACTCCGTCCTTGCTGAAACCCTTGGAATCACTGCAACCCATATCCTGTTGTTTGGAGCAGAGAGCATACTTCCTGTCTGCTCACCTTGCTACTCCTCCCTTTCATGAGAGTTTAACTGAGAAGATAAGGAGAGGAAATCAGATTTTAGATCCTGTGATACACACTTGAAGTCAAATTTTTAGTGCGGAAATGAATTCTCAAGAAGTATTCCATTATCCTTCCAGCTGACTCCCCAAGCACTGATCCACCCCCTGGTGTGGTGTCTGGAGGCCTGTGCTGAGGCAGGAAGCTACACTTCCTGCTGAGGCCACTGAGTTAGGGGAGCAGCTCCTGAGGTGAAAAGCAGTGACTCATGGCCAGCAGTGCTTAAACAAAAGGCCAATATTCAGCAAATGTCTTCAGAGAGGAGAATTTACAACCAACCCTGTTTTCCACATTGAACATTAGGGCACAGATGTACATTTGTTAATGTAGAGGCATAAATGATAAGGCAATGCAGGTGTTTATATAAAGCCCTATTATAGGAAAACATTAACTCGGGAGGGTCCTCTGACCCTCAGGATGCGTGGTTGTGGTTGCTTTCATCCCAAAGCACCAGCAAGGTCAGCCCCTTGGGAGATACGGGGGGAGGCTAGGGGCTGACACCTGAAAGAGGCCCCCAGCTCAGAGAGTCACTGCTTATCCCAGTCACAGCCTCTCACCACAGACCTGACTGCCTGAGAGCCTCACTTCAGTCCTTGCCACCCTGGCCGGCCCTGAACTTGCCCAACTCCCAGGTACACCGGATCCCTTGGTTATGTTTTCCAGCAGCGGCCCCTGTGCCCTCTGGTCCTTGGAGAGATGGCCTCTTGGCCACTGGTTTGCAGCCTGAATCTCTGCAAATGAGCCTGAGGCTGTGCCGCCCACGTTCATTAACATCTTCGCTGTCTCCCTAGATCATCTCTGAAAGTGGTGAAGGCAGCAGCCCAGGTCTTGAATACATTATGGCAATATCGGGACCTCCGGAGCATTTATAAAAAGGTAACTTACAAGAATAGCTCTGGCATAATTAGCATTCATCAGAGCACACATTCATAGTCATTTATTGTAATGAAATGTCATTATTCATTTTGAGAGGTTTCTTTTTCTCTTTTAACTCCACAGGATGGGTGGAATCAGAACCATTTTATTACACCTGTGTCAACGTTAGAGCGAGACAGATTCAAATCACATCCTTCCTTGTCAACCACCAACCAACAGATGTCACCCATCATTCAGTCAGGTCAGTGGGCAAACTCCACTCCTTCGAGAGAACATTTGTGTGACAGATGTCATTTTCCAGCCAAAGAAGACTGAACGTAGACTATTAAGCGTGTCACCTCCAAACACTTAGGAGGTGTATTTGCTTTTCAATCCAAGAGCCTTCTTGGGGAATTACATGCCACTGGAAACCACAGACCCACTTTCCTCCTTCCATTTTAAGTTTATGCAAGTTTACACGTAAATGTTTCCCGAGGCCCTCCACCCCATCTCCCCCAAGGTTCTGCTTCACTAGGTTTGAGAAGGGGCTGGGGACTCCGTGTTTGACAGGCTGGCCGGGTGATGTGGATGCTGGAGTGGAGCAGACTTCAAGAACCACTAGTTACACTTGAAAACAGCTGCCCTGCCTGCCCACTGGCCATACGTTTGGAATCTCCTCCAAAGTGATCTTTTTAATTTTCTTGGTGAGAATTCTTAGAAACAGAGTCCTTTAGACATGATCTTAATACCAGCATTTGGGGGAGCCACAATCTTCTGCACCTTCCTCCTTCCCAGTTAAACCTCCATCCCCTGGCTGTATTCCAGGACTGCCTCCCCACCCACCCCCAGATCCAGGGCTGATGGCAACAGGCCCTACAGGTGGGTTTGCAGGAATTCCCTTTGATGTGTAAATTGGGAATCTTGGCAACCACACTACCTACTTCTTAGTGCCTAATTTAGTAGAAAGAATGTTCTGAGACTCAGACTGGCGGGGGAAGGAGGGTTGGGTTGTTATTTTTTTTAAGATTTGAGAGAGAGAGAGAAAGTTGGGGTGGGGGAGTTAGAGAGAGAACTGGGACTCCATCCCCAGGACTCTAAGATAATGACCTGAGCCAAAGGCAGAGGCTTAACCGCCCAGGAGTCCCCAGACTGTTTTTTTATATGTAAGGGCAGAATATTACTACCAAGCCAAGTTCTATAAATTTAATTCCTAACTAAATGAAATAGGAAAAGTAATAAATACCTTTTTTATTTGGCTTTAAATCCCCCATTCTGACATATAATATTATCTGTTGTATTCAACTGTGCTACTGCTGGCAGTCTTATTTCTCATGTGGACAAATGTGACCAAAAAGACGAATATAGGACTGGCAGTTCTTGCCACATAATTGGACATCTCCACTTGTATGAGGAATTTTTTTTAAATTATCTGTGCCTGCTGCGTATGGTGTATATTTTTATCTTAGTTTTTAAATTTTGAGTTGTTTTCTTCAAAGAGACTTACGCTTGGTTTTTGACATCCTTGCTGAGCTCCCAGGTGTAGCCTGAGGCTGTCTTCTTTTACAAAAAAGCTCAGAATCCTTTAGGGACTCCGAAATAGGGGTGTCAGGGGAAACAAGAGATTTGGCTGCTTAACAAAAGGCATATGTAGTATAGGCAAAAGAATAATTTCAGACTGATGAGGGCGTAGTTACTAAGCAATGAACCTATTTTGAGGACCTCATATGTACACACTGGACAATGCTGATGGGCCCATCCAAGTTCCTAGGTACCTTTTTGGATTCTGTTTCAGAAGTAAGATATAATTCATACTTGTTGCTCCAGTTATGCTAAGGGCTAATCCTCCCATCTCTCAGCGCTAACCTGATGCCTTGCTAATGTACTTGTGGGAGGTAGGTGGGCACGTTCTTTGTCCTCTTATCTTCCAGAAAGTAAGCAAGGTGAGTAGCACACAGACACTGCCTGTGCACGTCCACCTTTGTTGAACACACAGTAACCCTGTGTCAGTGAAGGGACCTTTTAGGGAAAATATTTTAGTGTCAGTCTGCCTCTGAAAGCATCAAGGCCTGCAGAACCCCTGGCTGCAAGGCTTGGGGGTGGGGGGCATCCGCTTTCCAGTGGGTCAAGTGAACAAGTGACCACTTTTATTTAGAATTAACTTTCGTGCAAGCAAGAGGACTTTTTAATGAGAAAAAAGGAGTGTGATGCTTTCCTTCTGTGCAGAAATGTTCAAAAGGAGACCTATGGGTAGATACTTATTATTATATGTTTGGCTCTAACTGGGATAAAAAAAAATGTCTGGGGTTTTGCAAGGCTCGGCTTGTTAGCACTGTGAACTTCTTGAGGAGCCAGTCTTACTGAGTTTACAAAATTTCCCTGACAGCTGATCACCATAAAAAGAACTATAAATTTTATGGGCTGGGCACTTATACTCAAACACATTTCAAGATGCAGATATTTTTGAAATAACTAAAAAAATCAAAATATGCCATAAAACACCTATTTACTGAAGAGCTGTCCATAAAGGATAATAGATGGGTGTTTTACAAGCAACGGAACTGAGATCATAAAATAGCAAATGGAACTCTTACATGGCTAGTAAGTTATTCTCCCGCAATTGTAAAGACCGACTGGTCTTGGAGGCCCACCATTGAGAAGGCTGCACGGCTGGGGCCCTGTGCCCCTAACCAGGCAGCCCGCACCTCAGCTCTTGCAGCAGCTCTGGGAGGGCCGTGCTGGCTCCGGGTCTCTCCGCAGCAGGCCTGGGGGTCGCCTTCCCAGGCTTTAGCACTGGCTGCTCTTCAACTCACAGTATCTCTGAGAGCTGATTTTCAGCACCAGCTGCGTGGCATTTCTAATTGCTGACCTTTATTTTTCCAGAGAGGATTTCGCAGAGACACTGACAGTCTGCTTTCTCTTTCTTCTCCTTTCTCGCTCCCTCCTCCTCTGCCTCTCCCTTCAGTCGGCAGCACCTCCTCCTCACCAGCACTGTTAGGAATCAGAGACCCTCGCTCTGAATACGATAGGACCCAGCCACCTATGCAGTATTACAATAGCCAAGGGGATGCCACACATAAAGGCCTATACCCTGGTAAGACACCAGCTGGGTGTGTGATAGAGTATCTCGAAAAGCCACTCATTTCCAGGCACCCCGCCAGCGGCCTGGGAAGTAGCCCTTGCCTGTATTGAGACGGTCCCCCAGCAGCTGACCCCATTCCAGTCTCTCCATTTCCTGCTTCCGGGGTTGTTGCCTTTTCCTCTTGTTTTAAGGAAAACAAGTTAAGGTAGTGGCCTACTGACCACAAATAAAAAGAGCACCGCTTCCAAGAGAGATGGTTTCTGTCTGTCCCCCATTGCAGTCCCTTCCCTCTGCTCCCGCCCTGTCCCTGCAGTGTCTCCCTGTGTTTCCCCTGTGTCAGAACTCTGCGTTCCGGAATGCTTTGCAAGGCCGCATCTCCTAGACTGGCTCATCTCTTAAATTCAAATCTGAGAATGGAGATCAATTTCATTTACATTTTCATAGAAAAGAGTTTGAATGAATAACAAAATGTATAATGTGATTCTTCCCGCGGTGATTATATTTTAAGAATAACAAAAATAATGTTGCATAGTATTCATATTTTTATGTCATTCAGAAAGCTGGGCATCTAATTTATGTAAAGGATGCCAGCCCGAAGAGTTACCAAGATTTCATATTGTCCCCATTCTCAACTCTCTGGCAAATTATAACTACTCTAGAGCTTTCAAATACGGGTGTGACTGAGCTACCACAAAAGAATACTCTTTCCTCAAAAAAAAAAAAAAAAAAAAAAACCCTATTTATTAAAAAGAAATGAAAGCTGGTGGCAACTTAACAACTGCTGGGGGAGCCGTCTCAGTTGTGCTGTTGTCTTTGAAATTGTGATTTCACAGGACTGTTTACTAATCGATGATTGTTACTATGGCAATTAATAGCTCAGAAAATTGCAGATGCTACATCTCAAACACCAAGCTCTTTGCAAAGGAAATGCACAAACTGAAGTGCATTGTTGCTTCAGATTTGCAGCAGCCTGCTTTATTTTAAAGATCTCCTCTTTAGCCTGCATGCCCTTCTGTATCTTCTTTGCTTGCTTCAATAAACTAATTTGCCTCAAGTATGTTTCATTTTCCTCATTAAAAAAAAAAATCTTTGCTAGCCCTAACAGTACTAGAAGGGTAGCCATTGACATCATCGGGAGTCTGTTGTGGACTCTTGAACAAGACAGCCATCTGATTATCAGATTCTTGTTTTAAAATGTACTTAAAGATGGCAGACACAAGACTGTGCCCCCATTTGGCCAGACTGCTTAGAACACGCCTGTGCCTGCTCCTTCCGGGACCCAGGACTTTGGATCCTACCTGTTCTGAAGGCAGGGAGCTTGTTCTAATATGTTTCCCTTCCCCCATCTGACCCAGTGCTCTAGCTCAGAGCCCTGAAAAGCGATGTCCATCGGCTCAAGGAGCAAGGCCTGGTTCAGAGCCAGCCAGGGAAACCTTCACAGGTATGCACAGCTCCCCACAGTGACCAGAGGTTGAGAAGGCAACCTTTTTGGATTGGTATTGCTTTTTGGTGAAACACACACGTGACTTATCTTTGCCATATCCATTATCCCCTAACAGCCCTGAGGTGAGCAGCTGCCAAGCTAGATCCGGGGAACTCAGACGGCTGCCTGTCCCGGTCTCCCCTGGTACTGGGAAAGGCAGGCCCTGTCAGGGACTGCACCAGCCCTAGTGCAGGGAGCCCACACAGCCTAATGGCCCGGAGTAATGAGCACTAGTTTTAATTTCATAAAATATTTTCTTACAGGCTCCAGCAAACCTTCACCAATTTACATCAGTTCCTATTCCTCACCAGCAAGAGAACAAAATAGACGGCTACAGGTGAATTTGCAATATCATTTTTACAGAAGGCCGATTAGCAGGGATCAACACCGTAAGGGGTCCACGCCGGTTGACCTACCAGAGCTGGCCCAACACAGCAGGGGCCGAGGAGCTTTCTCTGGGGATCTCTGCTCCTCAGAAGCTCATCTGTGGTTTAAGCAAAGTACTTCCACAGTAGCCTCATGTGCTTGAGTACTCAAATCCATGCTGCTGAGACCACCATTGCCACTGATGGGAACCACCTGAGAAGTCTTTAATGCATAGTCTTTGCCCAACAATCTCCTTTTCCCACTCCTTTTTTCTGTTAATGTCCAAATTCTCTTCCATCCTCTGGGTGGAAAAAGGTGGTAAGCACACTTCATTCTCTCATCTCACTGTTCTTTTTTGTACATCTCATTTCCCATCTTCATGACTCCCTCCACATCCAAGCATCTGTGGTTTGAAAACACTTGAGTCAGTGGCCAGGTCTCCATTAATCTCAGAAGTCCAAGGGGATTCAGCCTTACTGGGGTGGACCCCATTCTCCATCAGAGTGGGAACTAATGGTTGTGGCATCCAAGCTCTGCATTCATGGGGCCTAAAATTTTTATCGGTCCTTTTTTTTTTTTAAGATTTTATTTATTTATTTAACAGACAGAGATCACAAGTAGGCAGAGAGAGAGGGGTGGAAGCAGGCTCCCTGCTGAACATAGAGCCTGATGCAGGGATCAATCCCAGGACCCTGGGATCATGACCTGAGCCCAAGGCAGAGGCTTTAACCCACTGAGCCACCCAGGCACCCCTGTATCAGTCCTTCTTGATGCCATGCTCACATAGGTTATCTGATCTCTCCTTTTACCTTCCAATAATACAAAGGCAGCTAGGGTTTTCCAAACAACCCTGCATCCTGAACTTCAGATAAGGATACTTTAAGACCTCCCTCCATTTCATCATCTTTTCTCTGTAGATGGAAAAAAAAAAGAACTTCCCAAATTATTCATAATTTATCCTATAGTTTTTAAGTCAGGAGAAAAAAAATCTTAAAATCATAACTAACTTAAAAAGGGAATTTAGCTCTGAAATGCTTTTAATGTTAGAATGAATTTAGTTTCAGAACATGATGTTTATATGTACATGGTGAATTTGTTACATCTTACTAAGTGGGGGGTTTGGGGCATGATCAAGAGGGAAAACAGACATTAAGAACCATGACAGTTTTTCTCCAAACATATTTGAAGAAATTAATGTGAGGTCAGAGATGAGATAAGGTAACACAAAAGGAAATTAGGGGAGGGTACCCTGAGGTGAATGCCCACATGGATTTCACCTTGCTTTCTTACAAATCTATTAATCCTGACATGGGGAAGGTGTTTCCTTTAGAACTATTTGCTCACGTGTCTCTCTCAATTTTATTATCCTGCTGCCCAGAGATTGCTTACTCCTTTAACAATACCTCACATTTCTTTTAAAACTGAGAGATGGACTCAATCTTCATCTCTGAGGTAAATGTTTTAAAGGATGGTTCTGTACATACACAACTATCTGAAGCATGAATATCCAATCTACAGTCAAATTCATGATGTACTACTCATGGTTCCCTGTGTCAAAGCAAAAATCAAGGCCATCCTTTCATTGGGCATGCCCAGGTAACAGGCTGCTCCACAGCAGAGCACAGAACTGGACCTCTAAGGGGAAAAGAGGTACCAAGGGGCCATCTTGGGCTCTCCAGAGACACCAACTTCTAGAGGCCCTAGAACAGGACTTGAGCAAACTCTGCCAGCCCACTTGTAAACATAGTTTAAAATCCTTACACTCTAATAGTAAATCTACAGCGTGTACCAGAAAGAACTCTGAATCATATATGCACAAATATTAAATACTGCTTTAAAAATATGAAGCAGGAAACCCACATTAATTTCCCTTAAACACATATTTCCAAAAATTGCTTTCATTTATTTGCTTTTTCATTTCATCAACAGCATCAACAGCTGTATTATAGTCAAGATGACTCCAACAGAAAGAACTTTGACGCATACAGATTGTATTTGCAATCTCCTCATAGCTATGAAGATCCTTATTTTGATGACCGAGTTCACTTTCCAGCTTCTTCTGATTATTCAACACAGTATGGACTGAAATCGACCACAAATTATGTAGACTTTTATTCCACAAAACGACCTTCTTATAGGGCAGAACAGTACCCAGGGTCCCCAGACTCGTGGGTGTAGCATCAAGATGCTCGATAGAGGAACTCTTCTTTCTAACCTTGTTTGGATTGAGATGAAAAATCCGTCTTGCTGATTTGCTGATGAAATGTGAAAGTGAAATGGAAGGACTGAGTGAAGAGCATATTTTTTTTTCTTTTTTGAGGAATTATCAGGGAAGTAAGGAAACCTTTGGGAGAGAGGACTTTCTAAGCTCTATTTAGGTGTTAGATCTAATTACTTGTAGATTCTGTAGTCGGGTGAAGGTGTGGGCCATGTGATGAGAGGTTTGAGAAATGGGTGAAATGAGTTGGGGGATGTGTAGGTCAAATCAAATTAAAGATGATTTTTTTAATGTGAATAAAGTTATGTTCTGATAGTTTGTACAGAAAAAAATAAAATGGATGCCCTTCATGTTTTATTGCTATTACTAAATGTCAAGATTGTATGCTATTATGTCTTGTAAATTTCTTTTGTTGGTGTAAATATGGAAATGCCACATTGATTAAGTGCCATCATTTGTAATGCAGTGTGTCATTTGAAAAGAGATTTGAAGAAAACTGACAGCTTAAAAAACAAATGGGAAACCCAAGGAGTTGTTAGCAATTAAAAACAAACTATAACATCCTTTGTTTTCAAATGAATAGTGTACCTTTGAAGCACAAAGTCCAGTCTGGTATAGAAGCGCCATGCCCATTCCCTGCCTTTTTCATAGGACACTTCACTGCCATTTTCTATGCACATGAAAGAAAAATAAATGTGGAAATTTCATCCTTGGAAATTTGTTCCCTGTTCTTTTTTTATTTTCTGTGTGTAATATGGAAAAGCACATTCTATAAATGTGAACCTAACTGCATGTTGGAAATAGCTTAAATATATCTGAGTATTATGGACTTTCCTAGTTTTATACACTTTATGAAAGGGACCATACCAAAGAATGAAACTATGAAATTTCCTCATCTTTATCTACCTTAGTATTTTTATTTGGAGGAATCTGTTTTGAATCTAATGTACTTGTCTTTTTTTTGGTCTTCAGACTGCTGTATGTATTTAACACAGCTTTTCACCTGAATGAAATTACATCTGGTAAGACAAGCGCTAACTAAACTGACGATGACTCCTTTTGGCAGTTTTTTTTTTAAAGAACTCAATAACTAGGTAAAAATTACTGTTGGGCACTTAATTACCTGACACCAATGCAGGAAACTAAAACAAATTCTAAATAATTATTTTGCTGAATAATCCCATGAGACAATAATCCCTGGATTAGAGACAGAGTGGAGGAAGCCCCACATCCATGAAAGGGGTTCCAGTAACCAAGAAGCATTACTTGTAAGCTTTTTCTCCATTTGTCGAGACAAGGGGCACAAGCCCCAGGAGGCCTCCTAAGTCGTACGGTTTCTACCCTGGATCTTACATGGCAAACAGCCCATTTGGCAAGTCAAACCCAGAGCTGTTGACTGAGCTCAGTATATCCTGCAAATGAGGTATCAATCATAGATTAGAACATGTGCTTATATTTGTGAGTATATGGAAAGAGATCTAGGAGAAAAATGCTTTCTCTTGTTGATGGACTGCAGCCCAAGATTAGAATCCAAAGTGAAATGGAAATCCAAATACAAACAGAAATATTCCTAAAGTCCCAGTGGGGGACTTTCTGATGTGCATGCCTTCCGAAATGACCCATAGTAAGACTGCCCAGCTGCCCCAGGCCTCGCATACCCTGGCAGATCTCAGCAAACAGCCCTCTAGATGGCAGACACTGCCAGACTTCCCCAAGGAAATGGCATTAAAACTGTTGAGATCTCTGGGTAGCCGTCCGTGCTTTGAATCACTGACTTCTTGAATCTGACATCTTCATGTCTGGGTTGAAGGCCCTCTCTCGAGGAGTCAGGAATACAACAGAATCTATAGCTGGCATGAGCTAAGTGACAGTAACTGACTATTGCTTTTAGTGACCTCATATGTCTTTGGGTAACTTAGTGGACCCAGGTCCCTAATTCTGACAGGCAGCATTTCAGAAAACATCCAGATTTGGGTTACAAAGAACTCCTCACTTGGGCATCCACCTGGACCTCCTAATGGGCCAGAAAGAGGCCTGTGGGTGAGGAATGGGCAGAAGATCAGATGCCCGATAAGGCTCCTTCCTTGTGACTAGAGATAAGTAGCTATGGACAGAGCCTGAAAGACAGAAAACTGTATCACTGATCAAAAAGCTAATCCCACCATCCCTTCCAAAGTGTAAGAATAAACAAGCTCTGCTATAACCAAGTTGACTTATTTTTTAAAGATTTTATTTAACAGAGAGAGACAGAGCATAAGCATGAGCAGGGGGTAGGAGGCAGAGGGAGAGGGAGAAGCAGACTCCCCACTGAGCAGGGAACCTGACACAGGGCTCGCTCCCAGAACCTGAGATCATGACTCAAGCCAAAGGCAGGCACTTGGCTAACTGAGCCACTCAGGTGCCCCCAAAGTTGACTCTGCATTGCTGCCCTTCCGTTACAAGATAGCATGCAGAATTCAGCCCCCCGGAAGAGGTCTGTGGTTCTGCTCAGTGCAGTTTCACTTGCATCCCTCAAGGTCAGAGCTAAACTGAGCCAATGTTGGTGAGCTAGACCAGAGTGTCTTTACCCTGACTGCACTTTAGAACCGCTTGGGCAGCTTTCACAACTAGGAGGGCCTTATCCTGACTAATCAAAAGCACAAGAAATGGGGTCCAGGCACCAGTATTTTTGATAAGTTCCCTAGATGACTGTCATATGCAGTCAAGGTGAAAGCCACTTGGCCCACATGCCATTACCCTCTACCTTCCTGCCCTGTGACCTGACATTTTGGTTGTCAGAATTTCAGGTGTGGAGTTTGCCTGGAAAAGTGACAGAGATGTGGAGTATCATAACTGATTTTAAAAGTGAAATGTGGGGCGCCTGGGTGGCTCAGTGGGTTAAGCCGCTGCCTTCGGCTCAGGTCATGATCTCAGGGTCCTGGGATCGAGTCCCGCATCGGGCTCTCTGCTCAGCAGGGAGCCTGCTTCCCTCTCTCTCTCTCTCTCTGTCTACTTGTGATCTCTGTCAAATAAACAAATAAAATCTTTTAAAAAAAAAAAAAAGTGAAATGTGAGAGGTAAGGTTTTCTTTCTTGCCAGAGTACGTTATCTTTTGCTTATGCACTATTTAAAGTTGTCTTTTCAAGCCCAAGGATGTTTCATGAGTATCAGAAATGTTGACCTTACAGACCCATTAATTAATCCAATAATTAATCCCCGGCCAATATTTGGTTGTCCACATGACTAATTATTGCAGTGAAATACCAATAGTTCACTTCCTCCACACACTGTGTGCTCTAAGTATCATATATTATCATTTATCCTTTATAGTGACTGTATGAAATCTGTACTAATATCCCATTTTACAGATCCTAAAGCACCCATGGAGCGACTTGCTGAAAATGACACAGTCTGTAAGTGGCCAAGGCCAGATTAGTACCATGGTCTATCTTAACTACGACACCAGTGTTTTTAAAATTCAGTCATTTGAGTTCCAACTGAGCTATTAATGAAAAATGTTCATATTTGTCTTTAATTTTCCAAAGGAAACTTTATCCCTGAAGGAAGAACCATCACCTGCCATACCTAAAAAGTCACCATAAAAATGAACACTTAATTACTAAACACACAAATTTCCAGGGACCACCAGAATTCACTGTCCACCACAACTGGTATTACATGCACCATGTTTTGGGAAACTTGGGTCCTGATCAGTCTTGGTGTGTATGACAGTTTAGGTGGGCTGAGAACTCTCCTTAGGACGTTCTGAGTCATGCCTCTGAATATAGGCCCATTGAAATAAAATCCTCCACAAGATAACCCTTTTGTTGGGGGGCCTCAGTAATACATTTAAAGCATCACAGATCTAAATCCACTGGATGGTGATGTTATTTCTATGATCAAATTAGATTATAAGGAAAAAATATTTGTAAACTTGGCCCCTGCTGTTCACTTCACTAGATTTTTTAAAAGTTGTTTATAACAGCATTATTCATAATAGGCAAAAACTGGAAACAACCCAAATCTCCAACAGGAGAATGGAGAATGGTACATTTATGTAATAGAATACTAGTCAGAACTAAAAAAGAATAGCCACAGATACTTACAAGAATGGATGATCCTATTTCAATATCAGGTAAAACTTATCTATGCTGGTAGAAGTCAGAACCATTATTGCCTCTGTGGGTGGATACTGACTATAGAACTTTTGGAGATGATGGAAATGTTCTATATCTTGATTGGGGGGGGCTCTTACACAGGTATATACATTTATCAAAAGTCATGAAAATGTTCACCTAAGATCTGTGCATTTTATCACATATAAGGTTTGTTCCAATTTAAAAAGTTATTAACATTTGTCTTAAAAGGCACTAAGGAAATATGTGATGACATTGTCTGAGGCTTAGTTTTATGACTTAGAATCAGAGTGATTACAGAGTTGAGAAAAATCTGATTTATAAATTTTAAACTTTCCAAAATTATCAACTTAAGATGTGCTGTTAGAGGTGGTCAGGGAGAGGATGTGAACACCAACTGACTTGAGAGCTGGACCTAAGTAACCAGAGGCCCCTGATCCCCTTCCCAAACATCCTTAGAATAAGCATTCTGCTTGCCTTCACCACCCTAGAAGCTGCTGCAAGGACATAGCCTTGAGATAGTAATGTGGCATTGAGGCCATCTGGATGGCATATGTTACTAAACCCAGTTAAGGCTTCTATATAAACTTCAAAGATTCTGGTGGGCAGGTGCAGAGATCTGCTCATTTTGTGGCCACCCAAGACAAGCCTCATAAATTCTCTTGCTTATTAAATCTGTCACCTACATATCTGGATGGTCCACCTCTTCAGTCTCTCCCGGCCCTCCATCTACAGGGGACCATTTGCAGACCAACAAGCAGTTTCTCAAACAAAAGACTGTAGTACAAAATTCTTTGTAGTTATATACACAAAGTCTATTTAAAAGCTGACAGCTTACCAAAGTTAAATTTAAACAGAATTCTAGAAAATACATATTTGAAAAGCACTATATGGGAACGTCTTTTGAATGAGCCATGCCTATACAGATTTACGTGTGTGTTGACAAGAAAGTAAGTTGAGAAGTAAAACAGGCTCATATTTAAATATGTTGCCAAGAGAGAGAAGTGTGTCACCCCTTTTACCTAATGATCCAAAGAGAGGTGTAAATAAATACCTCATCCACCTCAGTGCCTCCCAAGGCACAGGGAAGGAGTGTGGGGAGAAAGTCCTTTCAGCAAGGTACCGGAGAGGTCAGCAGCAAAACAAACATGTCAGTGAAATCAGAGGCAGAGCAGCTAATGGGACTTTTAACTCTACAAATGCAGAGCAGACTTTGAATCAAAAAGGATCTTTGCCGTAGGTCAAGGAAATCCTTGCTGGAGAAGTAGAGAACAGTCTTACTCTTAATTAGAATGCTGCTGGGGAGGGAGCTGGAAGAGAACAAAGGATGCAAACCATGTTTGGAATTCTCTAGCCGATTTCCACCCTGATGGATAGCTGCCCTTTGCTAGCCTGTGCCAAGGAATGGACTCAGCCTCAGAGAACTATGTGCAGCCCTGAACGGCCATCCCTACGTAGTAACAATTCTCCACTGGTCCTTGTCAATTCTGCCTCACTTTAGAAGACCATGACTTTTGTCTCCAGCTTCACTCACCCTTGTGATGGCAGTTTGCTGTTATGCATCTGCCTGATGGCTTGACTTGACTTGCTGTCTTGATGAATACACTTATTCAGGATAATCCTTCAAGGCTGTAGAGACAAAAAGGAAATTATTAGCAAGCAAATTATGGCTTGAATTGTATCTGTTTTAGTGCCATTCCCTGTTTTATGTCAGCAGCTTTGCTGGAAGCAGCTGGCATGTCCCATAAGTGGCTGTTTGTGCCTATTGCTGTTGCCTAATTCTAACTCAAAATCACTAAAAAGCATTTTGTGCTATCATAATTGTATGCATGAGCCATAACTAGCTCTTTCATTATTAAAGCCCATCCAATGGTTGGGGGAATTTTGATAAAGACTTCATAATACAATGGACTATTTAACCCTCCATTCACAATCCAGTGATTCCAGAGCTGACCAATGCACTACCTTGTAAAATACAACTAAACACAACTTGTGCTGGGTCAAAGATGTAATTCTGAGCTCAATGGGAAAATATCCAATTCTTCCCTCAGAAATCCCCTATAACTGTTTGCTCCCCCAGAGGAAACACCCCTGAAATTTACCTTCATTTGCTGGCAATAAAATGTAACATGTTGAGCTTTGGCCTTGATGAGCTGCCGTCCACTGAGTACTAATCTAATAAAATGACTTCAGGGAGGATGACATCCCTCTAGCATCTCTCTTCAGAGTTCTTCAGAGACAGTGGCTGTCCCAACCCAATGCAAGGAACTCTTTCCTTCCCAGGTACAAGAACGAATAGAATGAGGTATGCCCAGCTTCCTGAGAACTAGAGGAAAAAATTCAATCCAGATGGGCTCCAGGATGGAAATACCATCATAGGAGGAGATCTGGACATTAAAGAGACGGCTGTGCTGTGAGGGATGTATTTCAAGATTTTACAAAAATATTTTCTGAAGACAAACCAGGAAGCACATTCTATAGCTAAGTGATTAAAATATTTACACGTCCACCAACATCACTGCAATTACGTCTAGACTTAGTAACCTGTAGGCTCATTCTTGTCTGTAAACTGTGGTCAAAAGATAATGGTGTGTTTATTCAGTTTGCAAATAATTAGATGCCTCCTTTTTCATTTTTCTCTCATGTGCCATACTTTTTAATTGTTTCTTTGATAATTAACTTTTCTAGAAAGAAAAACTATCAACAGAAAGGTGAGGTGGTATTGAAACTCTTCAAGCCTATAATTATAAAACATCTTAATTGGAGAAAAGCTGGTCCAATACCACTTGAAATTACTAATATTGTCCTCCAAGGCCACATCACTGAGTCATAGTGGCGATGTATCATCACTAAGGAATTATACTTGACTGGTAATAACAAAGTGTCCAAAATTGTGGCTTCAACAAGATGAGTTATAGGTTTTGGGTTTTCTCTCCTTCACATATTGGAATGAACATAGAAAAACAGACCAATACTAGGATGGTGGCTCTATAATGTCCTCTTGGACCCAGGTTACATCATATTCTCTGGGCGTGGGCCTCATCTTTAGGGCTTCCCAGCTGATGCCTGAATCTCCAGCCATCACATCTTCATTCTTCAACAAGGAGAAAGGAGTAGGAAAGTTGAACCTGCCAACTAAATCATTCTCTTAAAAGACCTTTCCTCACCCTTACATCTTATTTTTACCTGGGCCCATTGCCATCTCTACTCATATAGGAGTTCTGTTGATAAGGAAAATGAGGGGATGGATAAAGGAAGGTCACAATCAGTCTCTGTGTAGGATTCAGATGATTCTATGAGGTGATGCCTACCCTTCCATTACTTTGGTTCCTATGAATGTAAGCCCCATGCCAGAGACCTGTGTTGTATTAATTCCATGCTTGGGGAGAAGCCATAGTACTCATCCCTCCCTAGACTTGAAAGATAACCAAAAGTGGATGAAATTTCTCAAGTTCAGGTTGTCCCCAGCAGGTCAGGTTCAATTTACTATTCCATCTCATAGCTTAGAAGTTAACCATCAAAAGCCAGTTACCATCAGTAATCTGTGGTCAGAAACCCCACCCTCATTATGACTTCTAGTTTCCAAGGGGCAAAGCCATGGGTGTCCACAAAAGCACCTCAGGAGTCAATGGAGAAGGACTATGGACCCATCTCCCCACTGTATCTATAGCAGCCCACGATGAGCAGTTTCTATACCATATGTCCATGTAAGATTATATTAACAAAATTTCTACAGTAAAACCAAACAAAGTAGTAATAGCCATTGCATGGTCCATGACTGACCTTAGGCAGCTGGCTGGAGACCTATAGCTCTGTGTGCTCCTGACTGAAGCCTGGTAGACTCACAATGGTAGCCGCCTTCTTCAGGTGAGTCACTTTAACTCATTATGAGTCTGTGGAGTATTCCCCTACAATGACCTAGGCATCTTGGAAAAACTTGGAGGCTTATGAGGCTGCCATTACCTCAAGAACTTGAGCCTCACTGAACCCATCGAGTCTGAGTTGAGCTGTCAAGGAAAGCCTCAGAGAGCAAAAGGGACTCAAGCTGAACTTCAGATTAATTCTAAGCAAAGGTGCCAGGAAATAAATATGATTGGCAGGGGGTTAAGGAGAAAATCAGCTGAACTCAGGACAAGAAAAAGGTCAAGCAAAAGAAAAAGAAACAACAGTGAGTTTCTCTCACTGGTTTTGGGTAAAAACAAACCTAAGAATAACCCTTTGCTGAATGTTTACTGGTGTCAAAGACTGTGCTAGTGCCTTAACCACATTATCCAATTTAATCTTTTTTAAAAGATTTTATTTATTTATTTGACAGACAGAAATCACAAGTAGACAGAGAGGCAGGCAGAGAGAGAGGGGGAGGCAGGCTCCTGCTGAGCAGAGAGCCCAGTGATGTGGGGCTCAATCCCAGGACCCTGGGATCATGACCTGAGCCGAAGGCAGAGACTTTAACCCACTGAGCCACGCGGGTGCCCCTATCCCATTTAATCTTACAACAGTCCTAAGACAGACTATAAGAGAAAAAACTGTCCTAAGAAATGGAGAGTAAGTGTTCCAAGCTCACATCAATCGAGGACTGTAACTTAGATCTGTTGGATTTTGGAGCCCCATTAGCCGTTTGGGTCTCGGAGGAGACCAGAAGCCTCCAACCTTCACATACTCTATGTTTATGCTAAAGTAAACCCATGTGACAATCTCTCTCAGAATCAGGAACATCCTTCCTCATCCTGCTAGCTCCTGGGCCAAATTAGGCTCAAAGAATGCAAACTAGTTTTAATGTTTGCCTGGGCAAACATACCTAGGAAAACACCTTATTTGCTCAAATCAAAGTTGATGTTTTTAAAACTACAGAAAACTACAAAGTGGCCTGTTCACAAACTATGCTCTGAGTCTCCGCAGATGGGCTGCAAAATCAAAGGAACCCAAGAGAGCAACCCACCCTCCCTCAGCTCTTCCCCTATCTGGACCAGCCCATTGCCTCCCGCTCAGCCTGAACAGGCAACTCAGCTGGAGCTGAGGCCTGGGCTGGAGGTGGGGGTCAGGCCAGCAGTTCTGCCTGGGAAAAGTTTAGGAGGCTCAAAGGGAGCCTAACTTTGTGGAAAAAGACCTTCCTGAACAACGGTCACTCACAGCCCTGCAAGTCTAAAAAGGGACTTTTTATGGACATTCCGGAAAACCCTGAAGCAAACTTTTTGTTTCCCTTCGTGCTCCACTTTAACTCCTCACTCCTCTTCAAGGGCAGGGGAGGGGCCATGTGATGAGAGGACGAAAAGGTCAGGTTAGGGCGCTTCGTGGTTCCAGGTGAAGGCCAGAGCCTCCTGCACTGTGGGATCCGGACGGTGGAATCTGCACAGTGGAATCACCAGGCCCGCTCTGCCCTCGGGAAGGCCTGAAATCCTGCTTTGGGGAGTTCAGGGTGAGTTCGGTTCATCCAGTTATCCACAGAACAGACTCTTCTGCTCTGGTTCAAGCGATCAGTCCCACTTCGCAAACGAAAGCGCTCATCTGGCGTTTTAACACACATAACTCCTGTGCCTGCTCCCCTGAGAGAAGAGGACTATGTGCAGAACACCCGAAGCTGCAAAATGCCTGACAGGTTCTCAAGCTGTAAGACAACCACCTCCCTGAGAAGAGATAAGAGAGTCTGTCTTCAGGGCGGAAGTCCCGCCTCACAAGCCCGGACTGCACCGGAACCCAGGAACACCTTCCGGTGAGCTCTTTCTGCTGCGCATGGGTAGACCTGACTGAGGAAGTCAGATTTCGCTATTTTCTCTTCGCCTCCCTACATTGACAGTCAAGTCCACAATGCAGGTCTGAGCAGAACTTCCCTCCCGTCAGCGGTCGGAAGGGAAACTAGAGAAAGGCTGCATTGCAGGAGTCCTGGCAGGGAAAGAACATCTGAGCATTGTAGAGGCTGGGCCGCCCCTTTAACCCACCCCGGGGTGAAATGTGGCACAAGGAATAATGCCACAATGGATTATTTTATTCAGAGGTTATGAGGCAGGTGCCACTGTTGAGTCCATTTTATAGATGAGGAAGCCCAGTAGAGGGAGGTTAAGAAAGTCACCCCAGGTGACAATGGCAAAGATCTGCTGCCAGAGCCACCTCCCTAAATGAGTATCAGTCTCTCGCCTATCGCCTGTCGGATTAATAACTGCTCCTCTACTGGAGAGAGCAGGGAAGAAGGGGCAGGAGCTCCTCTGAGCAGCCATGGCACTCTGGGGGTTAGTGCGGACGTCTCATCTTTTGTGGACCAACGTGGAAACTCCATTCCAGCTTCCTGCCTGTGGCTAGGTGAGTAGGGTGGGTCAGACCTGCCATAGGTTTCCCTCACTCTGTCACCGTCCCCATTCTGGGGCGTTCTCTCTCCTCCCCAGTTCTCCTCTAAAAAGCCTCCATTTCTGCTGTTCCCCAAGGTCTGACCTGGGCTTTCAAGTCACCTCTCTATCCCCCTGACTCATTAATCACTTTGATTTGGGTGTACACTTCCCAGCCCGTATCACCCCAGCCAGACACTCCTGCACACCTCTGAGTGAGGGTGCAGGCATCCCTAACTTACCTTCCTGGAGCAAGCAGGTGGATTTCCCTGTTCTAAGCAGCTCTCAGCACACAGAAGACCACTTCATCCTTTTGCCAAGTGGAGAAATTTCCCATGTTCTTTGGAAGATGAGTTCTACAAAATTGTCCCTAAGAAGAGTTTTATGGTCGATTGAGTCTGGAAAATGCAGTATAGTGTGTCTCAGAGATTCACAATATCTTTAATGCTTATATTGAAGGCTCTGAGAACTTTGTGGTAAACACTGGATTCAGAAGTCCAGTATTTCTCAAGTTTATTAGACCAAAAAACCTTTTCTTTGGGGTAGGGGTACCTATTTTAGAAACAGTATTCAGCAGAACTCTGTGCAATGTGAAAGTAGATAAAAGTTTTTTTTTCCCCTCACTTATAGGTGAGGCTTCTTTTTTACTTACATATTCTGTACTTTTATAATTAAAATTTATCTTCTTAGACTCTAAGATCCCCTTAAATATAAGATAGCCTAATTAAAATCTAAACCCACTATTTATTCTGTAGCTGTAGGGAATAGGCATATAATATGACCCTAGGTACTGATTCTGAATGATGTAGGGATGTTCTGTGTACTCATAGCTTCAGTAGTTATCAAACTTTCTGGTCTCAGGATCCCTTTATGTTCTTAAAACATATTGAGAATACCCAGAGTATTCTTGTATATGTGGCTATATCTATTGATATTTATGATATTAGAAATTAAAAGCTCAGAAAACTTGTAAATATTTAATAATTTATTTTTTTTAAAAACCCATTACATGCTAACATAAACTACACATTTTAGGAAAAGTAACTTTCATTTTTCAGAACAAAATAAATCAGTAAGAAGAATGGCATTGCTTTACATTTTTTTAAATCTCCTTAATGCCTGGCTTAATAGAATATAGGTATATCCTCATACCTAGTTCCAGCTTCAGTCTGTTCTGACATCACACGTCATATGGTCTTCAAAATGTGCCACTGTATGCTGATGAGAGAATAAGGGTGAAAAAGGAAAATGACATATTAATATTATGAAAATAATAATTTTGATCTTGTGAACCCCCTGAGAAGGTCTGTAGGGCCCCAGGGTCACAGTAACACGTTTAGAGAACTGCTACTTTAGATGATTAGCCCAGTTCCTTCTTATTCTGTATATACCTGAGAGGGGTGGAGGGTTGGATGGGTCTCCCTGCTCCTGGGAGTAACATTTCTATGATCACAAGGATCCACTTCTCAGGGATCCCCAGTCCTCTGGCCTGGCTGATACTCATTCCTCCCCACTCCTATCGCTTCTCACTATGGTTACTGGAGCCCAGAGGAGTAGAGGTCAGTTTGCATGTTCTTGACTTAGAAGTTTTTAAAGAGCTTTGATGTATAGAATTTCATTAAAGCCATAAGGGCCCCAAGGTAGCCATTGTGCAAACACAGATATTGCCTTCATTTGTAAGCCGCCTAATTCCTTCAAAAATGGATTTAAGCTCTATCTATAATCCATGTCCTGTTCTCCTGCAGGGTTTGAGTAGGTCCATGATATGAATGAGCCAAGAAGAGCTATTTTTTATTTTTCTTCACACATGGGAGGAGGATGAAACAGTCTTTTATCTTGGCCCTGGGGAGGTTTGAAGTTCAGACACAAAGGAGAACAGAGGGAAAGACAGACACCAGCTCTGGTAGATATAAGCATAAAGGTGACATGCTGCACCTGTGCCAGAGATGCTCCCTTGGTCAGCCTCCTAGGACCAAGCAAGAGATGGTTCTAGATAAGTAGGACCCAGATGGGTCCTGGTTCTGTAGAGTCCCCAGGTGAACAATCAGACAGAGCTAACAACTTTCCTGCCTTGGGCTAAAATGAGAGAAAATGAAACCCTGAGGATCTTGCTATATACCATGGCATAAGCTACTACCAGCTTCCTGTGCAAGAACTTGTGTTTATGAGGTGTGGGTTAGAAGTTCTGATTTGGGGCTTGGGGGATAGGATAGAGTCCACCCTCACCCACTAACTAGCAGGGTGATCTCCAGGAAAGCACATGGCCCACTGAGATTTAGGTTCATCACCTATAGAATGCGTTACTGTGGGATTTGCTGAAATAGTGCCTGTAAGCACTTTGCATAGTGCCTGGCCTACAGTTAGCGCTCAGTAAGTGCTTGCCATTGGTTTGCTTTCCTTCTAACATGACTAGAGGCACAAAAGTGCAGGGCTACCCTTAACATTGATGGTGCACAGGGAGATAAACAGAGGCCCACATATCATTTAAATATATAGACATTTAAGATATAAATCTGCTAATATTGTTATATGAAATGTTTCATATATTTATCTCAACAAAAGATATTCTTCATAAAAACAAAAACTTTAAACCATGCCTACAGGTATGATTTTTATATGACTGAAAGTTTATAAAATATCAGATATGACTGATTTTAGTTATTGCACATATCTTGAAGGCAGCATTATTTGGAAGGATAATAAACGTAATTCATTATTGTAAATTTTTTTTCATATAATACCTTCTTGCCTTCATTTTGGCAAAATCATTAATGATGTGATTATGATCAGTACTTTTACATAATATTATGTATAATATTATAAACATAATAAATGTTTTAAAATGACATTTTGTATATGCAGAAAATCTAGTCATATTAAAAATTATTTGATAAAATGTAATTTTCTTTAAAGGGCGGTATATTCAAAGTGTAGGTATATATTTTTACCAAAATGCAAAGTAAAGTGCATGTAAAGATCAAAAACATAAATTACTTTTCATGTTTCCAAAATATCTTCCTCCTAATATATTCAAAGTTATAGAAGGCAAAATATAAATTCTAATTAATAAATAGAAAATTTTTAATCTAAGAATTTAAATAAAGCTGACATCAATTTCACTTTTGAAATTTGATTAAACCTTACTACCTATTTCAATAAAAATGAAACTTTGCAATTCTAGATGCTTGTGCACCTAGTTACCAAAAAATAATCATTTTCATGCTTTATGCATATTACCTATAAATCATCATATGTACAAATTTAAAGTAACATAGATCAATACTGCAAAGTTCCCCAGTTACTATGTGCAACTATTGTGAATACACTGCTCCCTACTGACTATTGTTAAGAACCCCATATCAGGGCTCCTGGGTGGCTCAGTGGGTTAAAGCCTCTGCCTTCGGCTCAGTTCATGATCCCAGGGTCCTGGGATCGAGCCCCACATCAGGCTCTCTGCTCAGCAGGGAACCTGCTTCCCCCTCTCTCTGTCTGCCTCTCTGCCTGCTTGTGATCTCTCTCTCTGTCAAATAAATAAATAAAATCTTTAAAAAAAAAAAAGAAAAGAAAAGAATCCCATATCAGAACTTAAGAAGAAAACAACAGCAAATCAAATAACCCAATTAAAAAATGGGCAAAAGGCTTGAAGAGACACTTCTCCATAGATGATAAACAAATGGCCAACAAGCATATGAAAAGATGCTCAACATCACTAGTCATCAGAGAAATGTTCATTAAAACCACAATGAGAGGGTGGTTTTAATGAGCGCCTGGGTGGCTCAGTGGGTTAAAGCCTCTGCCTTCTGCTCAGGTAATGATCCCAGGGTCCTGGGATCGAGCCCTTCAGGGGGCTCTCTGCTCAGCAGGGAGCCTGCTTCCTTCTCTCTCTGCCTGCCTCTCTGCCTACTTGTGATCTCCATCAAATAAATAAATAAAATCTTTAAAAACAACAACAACAACAACAACACAATGAGATGTCAGCTTACACCCATCAGAATGGTTACTACCAAAAAACAAGGGGTGTCTGGCTGACTCAGTCAGGAGAGCCTGTGACCCTTGATCTCAGGGTTGTGAATTCAAGCCCTATGTTGGGTACAGAGATTTCTTAAAAATAAAATATTTTTTTTAAATAAAATCTTCTAAAAAATAAAAAACAGTTTAAAAAGACAAATGTTGGCAAGGGTGTGGAGAAATTGGAACCCTTGTACACTATTTGTGGGATTGTAAGTTGGTGTAGCTACCATGGAAAACAGTATGGAGCATGCTCAAAAAACAAAAATAAAACTGTCATGTGACCCAACAACCACATTTCTGGGTATATACCCAAGAAAATTGAAAATGAGCCCTTGAAGAGATATTTGCACACTCATGTTCATAACGGCACTATTTACAATAGCCAAGAGATGGAAACAATCCAAATGTCCATTGATGGATGAATTGGTAAACCAAATGTGGTCTGTACATATGATGGAATATTACTGAGCCTTTGAAAAAAAGAAATCCTGTCATATGCTACAAAATGGATGAGCCTGAAGGACGTTATGCTAAGTGAAATAAGCCAGTCACCAAAAAAGAAAGAAAGAAAGAAAAGGAAGGAAGGAAGAAATATTGCGTGAATCTACTTATATGATGTAGCTAAAGTAGTATAATATATAGAAATTTAAAGTAGAATGGTGGTTACCAGGGGTTAGAAGGAGGAAGAAAGGAAAAGTTGTTGTTTAATAGGTATAGAGTTTCAGTGCAAGATGAGAAAATTCTGGAAATCTGTTTCACAAAAATGTGAATATATTTAACACTATAACAATATGTTAGCTACATATACAATGTTAATATATATTAATAATATGCTAATAATATATTGAATCATACACTTAAAAATTGTCAAGATAGTAAATTTCAAGTTACAGTTTTTTACCACAGTAAAGAAAGTGTGTCTGTGTGTGTGTATAATTTAAATATTCGTGATCAGTGAGTAGTCAGCCCTTGGGGATTTGAAATAAACACTGTTTATCTGGCCAGAGAGATATTTGAGGATTGTAAAAACAAAATTATCTCAGCAAACTAGGAATAGAGGGGAACTTCCTCAAACTGATAAGGAACATCTACCAAAAAACCTATAGCTTACTTGATAGTGAGAAACCTGAAGATTTCCCTCTGACATCATGAACAAGGCGAGGATATCCCTTTCACAACTGCTTTTTAACACCATACTAGAAGTCCTAGCTAATGAAATACACAAGAAATGGAAATAAAATGTAGGCAGACTGGAAAGGAAGAAATAAAACTCTTTGTTTTAAAATGACATTGTATATGCAGAAAATCTGAATCAATGACAAAAAATCTGGAACTTATAAATGATTGTAGCAATGTTGCACGATACAAAGTTAATAAAATCATTTGCTTTCCTTTATACTAGTAATAAGTAGAATTTGAAATTAAAAACACATGGCCATTTACATTGGGATCCCCCCAAAAATGAAATACTTAAGTGTAAATTGAACAAAGTATGTAAAAAAATCTTTATGAGGAAAACTGCAAAACTCTGTTGAAAGACAGCAAAGAAGAACTAAATAAATGGAGGGAAATTCCATCTTCATGGTTAGGAATACTCAATATTGTCAAATGCCAGTTATTCCCAACTTGATCTACAAATTCAGTGCAATCCTATTCAGAATCCCAGCTAGTCATTTTGTGAATATCAATAAACTAAAGTTTTTATGGAGAGGCAGAAGAACCAGAATAGTGAACTAACATTTTTTTTAAAAGATGTATTTATTTATTTGAGACAGAGAGCATGGGGGGGGTGGTTGGCAGGAGGGGAGTAGAGACAGAGGGAGAGGGAGAAAGAGAATCCCAGGCAGACTCCCCATCAGGTGTGGAGCCCGACAAGGGAGTTAAACCCATGACCCTGAGATGATGACGTGAGCTGAAATCAAGAGTCAGATGCTCAACTGACTGAACCACCCAGACATCCCAGCCAACTTAATATTGAAAGAGAAGAACAAAGTCAGAAAACTGACACTACCCAACTTTAAGACTTACTGTAAAGCTACAGTAATCAAGACAGTTGTAATACTCAAGAAGAAACAAATAGATTCATGGAATGGAACAGAGAGCTTTCCCAGAAGTAAACCCACATAAATGGAGTCAGCTGATCTTTGACAAAGGAGCAAGGGCAATACAATGGAGCAAAAATAGTCTTTCAACAAATGGTGCTAGAATGTCAGGGTATCCACATTCAAAAAAAAAAATGAATCTAGACACAGAATTTATGCTCTCCACAATAATTAACTCAAAATAGATTATATAATATTATTAAATTACGTAATGCACAAGGAAATAAGCCACCCTGAATAAGAGTCAGCAGAAACTACAAATAAGAAAAACAGGTGTAAAAATGCATCAAATGTTGACATCATCAGAGACAATAATGCCAAATACATATTTAATATCATTAAAGAAATAACATTTAAATGTCCACAGAGCAAGATGCTTTAAAAAATGATGGCTTATATTTTTTAAAGACCCAAGTAGATTTCCTAGAAATGAAAAGTAATATAATTTAAATGAACAATATCAATTGAAAGGTTAAGTAGCTTACTGGACCTGATATATGAATTACTGAACTAGACAGTAGTTCTAAACAAATTACCCAAAATGCAGCCCAGAGAAGCAAAAAGGAGGAAAACTATAAATGAATTGTTCAAGAGACTACACAATAATTCAGAAGAAAATTAAGCATAGGGTTTGCCATAGACTGAGTATTTGTGTTTCCTCCAAAATTATTGGAACCTAATCCCCAATGTGAGGATATCAGGAGGGGAAATTGGTATGGTATAGTATGGTATGGTAAGGTCACGAGTATTGAGTCCTCACAAATGGAATTCCTGCCCTTGTGAAAGAGAGACCAAAGAATTCCCTTACCCCTTCTGCCATATAAACATACAGCAAAAAGATGGCCATCTAAGAACCAGGATATGGGCCCTCACCAGTCACTGAATCTGCCAATACCTTAATCTTAGACTTCCCAGCCTCAGAACTGTGAGAAATAAGTTTGTTTATAAGCCAGCCAGTCTATGGTATTTTGTTATAGCAGCCCAAATGGACTACACAGGGCTGGTTCTAAATTTCAGGCCACCTGTCCTTCTATAGAATGTGTACAACCAGATTTGCAGACTGAACTTCTGCCCCCTGAAACAATTTCGCTTCATTACTACTTTTCAGAACCACACTGTGCTAGACTCTAACTGTCCTTCCGGAATAAAGTGCAGACCCCCAAGGTGACAGGGGAGAACCTGAGAAACAAATTTAGCTGGGTGCCTTCCACAAGTGGGATATGATACTTTGTGATAGGGCAGTCTACTGCATTCATACTACCTGAGAATGAAGATTTGACACACTGTTTTATAACTTTTCTTTTTCTTAAGCATTTTCACTACTGAAATTCACTATTCTACATACACTTTCCTGGCCTTCTGTAACAGTGTTAGGTTGTAAGTTCATAGTGCAAGAGGTATGGAGAAGCTTTTCTGTGGGTCCTGAGCGGTACTGATATGGATAGCAGTTGTTGATGAGACCCAGCTGGGTCTAGGCTCTCTCAGCAAAGCACCAGGTCCTGAGTGACCGAGGGCTGTGTGTGGTATGTACCAAACCTAGAGCAGAAACCCCTTTGTCCATGTTTAAGGGCAGGGCCGCAAAGGGCCTTGGTGAGTTCTCCTACCAAATATGGGACAGTTGGTGTCTTATTGTCTGCTGGACACCAGACACCTGAGAAAGGGCAGAAATGCCCCCAATATTTCCAGAAGCCAGGTGATGTGCTGACTGCTGATTCAGTTTTATGCATGGCTTTCCCACCCAAAGAACCAAGGCAGGAAAAAAAAAATCAAGAAATCAAGACAAATAGCTGTTTTCAGGTTATTCTTGTGAATCACCCAGATGTCTTACTTCCCCTCCTTGTGGTTTGTCTTTGGGCATTTCTTGTCTCCCTGGCCCCCACTGAAATGTTAAAGCCCTGGGGAGGGACTCCAGTGACGGCAGGGATGATCTGTGGTTCCCATTAGGTACACAGAAATTAGGGATTCCTGTCACTACAAATTTAAAAAGCAGCAACACCTCACCTGAGTCACCTGAGCTGACTCTTCAGCAATGAAAACAAACAATGTCAAGATTAAAGGGGAAAAAAATTAATGGATGTGTAAGACTGGTTTTAACCAGATGTCTTCTTCTGAAGGGGAATTGAGCTATACCTACATTCAGCATTCCTCTCCCCTGTCCCTCATAGTTATTCCCCCAAAAGCCAAATTAGGTTCAGGTGTGTGACTCCCCTTCCCCCCCCACAGAAAGTATGGCCCCAGAGGGAACTGATTTCTAATATGGCCTCCTAGGAGGGCTCCACCCAAGGCCAGGTAAGGCCATGTTGGGTTTAACAACCACCTGTTTTCTCTCTCTCTCTCTCTATCTCACCAGGCAGCCTTGGGAGAAGATGAGCTATAGAATGTTCCACAGCAGAAAGAGAGAAATCATCAGAAGAAACAACCAAGAGCATCATCAAATCAATTCTATTACCTGTCTCTTACCAGCCTGTAGTACAACCCAAAAGGTAAAAACCTAAGAGTTTGTTCCTGATTTTTCAGAGCAGGTGTCTCCAAGGTCACATGCTTCTCTGTCTACTGCAGTGGTTCTCAACCAGGGGGCTGTTTTGCCTCCAGGGAACATTTGCCAAAGCGACACAAATTTTTGGTTGTGACCCTGGAAATGGAAATTGCCCTCAGAGCAAAACTTCTGTGGGAACCATAGCTGGGTAGGAAAACCTCATCTGTAGTCAATGAATTGGTGGAAGCTCAATAATTCATCAGTCTCAACTCTAACAGTTCAGAACTCCAGGGAACTCCAGTTTTAGTGGAGGAGGAGGGACACATTTTTGTAAGCCCTCCCAGGTTCTCACAGTGAATATCTCCTCGTGCTTCTGGGAAGAGGGGAAAGAGTGTCACTTTAAAACACACGAGAATAATCTATTCTTAACAAGGCCTGCCCTCAAGGGAAACTGTTTTATCAGAGCCCTATGTACCGAGGTCCTAACAGAGCCTAACAAGCCTGAGAGAAGACAGATACTTAACTCCACACCCCTTGACTTCCTCTCCCACCTAAATTGGGGGTAACTGAGGAACACGTGTGAAGGTTACAGCCCAGGAGCACAGGATCACTAACAGACTGAGTTCTAGTCATAAGACTGTAAAATATCCTCCTTCCTCCATACTTCACCCCTACAGCACTAACACCCATTTACCTCAGTTCTTTTTCCCAGTACATCGTGTCTGGCTTTCAACAAAAATTACAAGACATACTAAAAGCCAGAAAATACAATTTGAAGAGACAGCAAGTGTCAGAATCAGATTCAGATATGCCAGCAATGTTGTTAATATCAACATTGAAAGAGGTGTTGAAAGAGAGGGGTTGTAAGGTCTCCTGTGATAATCACAGATTTGTCTATTTCTCCTTTCTCTTCTGTTCATTTTTGCTCCACATATTTTGCAGCTGTTTGGTGGGTGCACATTGAGTGTTGCTAAATTGTTTTCTTGGTGAATTGCTCCTTTTATCATGACATAATGTCCCTCTCTGTCTCCGGTCATTTTTTTTTTTTTTGTTCTGACATGTACTTTAATATTAATATAGTCATTCCTGCTTTCTTTTGATTAATGTTTACATAATATATCCTTTTCTGTGCTTTGACATTTTTATTTTTATAATTCTAACCATTTGTAAGTGTACAATTCAGTGGCATTAAGTGCATTCACATGGTTGTGCAACCATCACCACATCCAGAACCCTTTTATGTTCCCAAACTGAAATTCCTATATGATGAAACCACAGCTCCCTATTTTCCTATCCCCACTAGTCGCTAAAAACCACCATTCTACTTTCTACCTCTTTAAATCTGACTACTCTACGTACCTCATATAAGTGGACTCACACTGTATATGTCCTTTTGTGACTAGCTTCTTTCACTTAATATAATGTCTTCAAGGTTCATCCATGTGTTAGCATGTGTCAGGATTTCCTTCCTTTTCAAGGCTGAATAACATTCTATTATATGTACATACCACATTTGATTTATCTGTTCATCCTTCAGTGGACACTTGGGCTGCTTCCACCTTTTGGCTATTGTAAATGGTGCCTCTATAAATATAGATGTCCAAATAGCTGTTGCAATCCCCACTTTCATTTCCTTTAGGTTCATACCTGGAAGTGGAATTGCTGGACCAAATGAAGAGTAATTCTATGTTAAATTTTTTGAGGAACCACCATACCATTTTCCATAGTGGCTACAGCAGTTCACATTCTCATCAGCAATGCACAAAGGGTCCAGTTCCTGCATACCCTCTCCAACACTTGTTCTTTTCTTTTGGTTTTTGTTTTAATAGCCATACTAATGGATGTGAAGTGATTCTATCCTTTTACTTTTGACCCGCCTTTGTCATCATATTTGAAGTGAGTTTCTTATAGACAGCATAGAATTGGGTCATGTTTTTTTGACCCACTTTGCCATTCTCTGCTTTTTAATTTATGTTTTTAGACTCTATACAGTTAAAGCAATTATTAACATGTTAAGGCTTAAGCCTGCCATTTTTTTTATGTTCGTTCTGTTTTTAATTTTTTTTCCTTTTTAATTTTTTAAAAATTATTATTTTATTTATTTATTTATTTTTATAAACATATAATGTATTTTTATCCCCAGGGGTACAGGTCTTTGAATTGCCAGGTTTACACACTTCACAGCACTCACCATAGCACATACCCTCCCCAATGTCCATAACCCCACCCCCTCTCCCAACCCCTCTTCCCCCAGGAACCCTCAGTTTGTTTTGTGAGATTAAGAGTCACTTATGGTTTGTCTCCCTCCCAATCCCATCTTGTTTCATTTATTCTTCTCCTACCCCCTTAACCCCCCATGTTGCATCTCCACTTCCGCA
>NW_019154085.1:56360866-56375748 GCF_002288905.1 Enhydra lutris kenyoni
CCTGTTTTGTGAGATTAAGAGTCACTTATGGTTTGTCTCCCTCCCAATCCCATCTTGTTTCATTTATTCTTCTCCTACCCCCTTAACCCCCCATGTTGCATCTCCACTTCCTCATATCAGGGAGATCATATGATAGTTGTCTTTCTCCTATTGACTTATTTCGCTAAGCATGATATTTATCTTTTTCGTTTTTCTGATTTCCAGTGGCTTGCTTAAACATTATGTAGAATTCCGGGGCGCCTGGGTGGCTCAGTGGGTTAAGGTCTCTGCCTTCGGCTCGGGTCATGATCCCAGGGTCCTGGGATGGAGCCCCCAATCGGGCTCTCTGCTCAGCAGGGAGCCTGCTTCCTCCTCTCTCTCTGCCTGCCTCTCTGCCTACTTGCGATCTCTGTCAAATAAATAAATAAAATCTTAAAAAAAAATTATGTAGAATTCCATTTGGATTTACCTATAATTTTTTAGTGTATCTTTTTGTATACCTTTTTAGTGGTTGCTCTAGGCATTACATTATACATATATAATTTATAGCAGTATACTGGTATTGTCATTTTACCAGCTTGAGGGAAGTACAGAAACTTTACTTTACCTCCTTTTGTATCCTTTATCTTCCTCTGTTTACACTATAACTACCTTAAATATTTCCTCTACATACATTAAGAACCATGTTAGACATATTGTAATTTTTGCATATTGTAATTTAGAAAACTCAAAAGGCAATGTAAGGACTATTGTAATTATCAGTATTTTTTGCTTACCACATTCTTTCTTCTTTTCTGAAGAAAAGAAGAATTCCGAAATTCCTTCTTTTTTTCATTTCCTTTTCTGTTTAGAGAACTTCCTTTAGCCATTCTTTTAGGATAGCTCTGCTTGCAACAATTTCTTTTGGTTTCCCTTCACCTCAGAATATCTTGATTTCCCTTTCATTTCTGAAGAATATTTTTACTGGCTATAGAACACTAACCTTAATGCTAATTATTTTCTTTCAGAACTTTCAAACAGTCATGCTGATTCCTTCTGGCCTCCATTGTTTCTGATAAGAGATGCATTGTCATTCAAATAAGTTTTTCCTATAGATGTTGGTATTGTTTTTCTCTGGTTGCTTTCAAGATTATTTTGTTTGTCTTTGGTTTTTAGAAATTTGATTATTATGTGTCTTGATGTGGATTTGAGTTTATCTCATTTGTATTTCCCTCAGCTTCTTAAATCCCTAGTTTTATATTTCTTGCTCTTTCTTCTGTTGCCTTTGTTCTGCTGTTGAGCCCATATATTGAGGTTTTTTATTTTAGTTATTGTGTTTTTCAGTTCCGAATTTCCTTTTGATTTTTTATTTACATCGTATTATATTATTAATTAATTATATTATTCTTATATTGCATTGCCGATACTTTCTGTTTCATTGCTGGGACTTTCTCTTCTTTCATTTGTTTCAAGCATGTTCATAATGTCTTCGTAAAGTGTTTTGATCACGATTGCATTAAAATCAGCTAGGGGCACCTAGCTGGCTTAGTAACTCTTGATATCAGGGTCATGACTTTGAGCCCCACATTTGGTATAGAGATTACTAAGAAACAAAATAATCATCAGATAATTCCAACATCTCTGTTATTTCAGTGTTGCATTTGTCAATTGTCTTTTTGCATTCGGTGTGAGAGCTTTTTGGTTTTTTGGTATGATGAGTGATTTCTAATTGAAACTTGGACTTTTTTTTTTTTTAAGATTTTATTTATTTATTTGACAGACAGAGATCACAAGTAGACAGAGAGGCAGGGAAGCAGGCTCCCCGCCAAGCAGAGAGCCCGACACGGGACTCGATTCCAGGACCCCGAGATCATGACCCGAGCCGAAGGCAGTGGCTCAACCCTCTGAGCCACCCAGGCGCCCAACTGCCTTCTTTTCTTTACTTTTCAACGTCTTCTTATGTTTGGTTTGTATGCAATATCTATGTTTTCAGTTGTAGTTAGCAGAAGGAATAGGGAAAATTATGTCCATCTCCCCAGAAGTAGAAGTTTGAGAGAATGAATTTTAGCCATGTTTTTAAAATGAAGTTGATATCAAGAACAGCATTATCTTATTTTGTCAAAATCAATAAAGACTATAGAAATTTTGTATAGCCAAAGGCATAAGAATGAACATCAGCATTTACCACTCTGTTCTGAGACTCATTAATAGTTGTGCCACGAGAATAATATTCTTTTATGATCAAAAACATCTGGGAAAGTCCTCATTTTATGTCCTTCCCTTTGGGACTCTCAATGCAATTAGCATACTAAAGGCTCTGAGAAAATCTGCAGTAATGAATATGCTTAATTTTTAATCCAGTGTTTCCCAAATTAATTTGAGCATAAAACATGTTTTCCCAGAATATCTAATAATATCTTCTAATAGCATCCATTTTGGAAATACTGAACCCCACACATAATCCAGGGGGTTATCTCAGGACCCACGGTCTACAAGGAAGGGACTGGCATCTTACTTTACGAGCTGTCCTCCCTGGTCTCCAGAAAGGTGGACATTCTGTCTCGACAGAACACATACGGTAGAGTGGTAGAGGGAGCATGGTAATCTTTTGTATTTTCCCAACACTAATAACCTTTGCTTTTACTCTCTTTTATTTACCAATTTAATTATTTTTATCTGTATACTACCTTTGCAAGGTAAGAGGGGAAAGTGTTACTATCCTTATTTCTTAGGTGACAGAGACCCAAATAAATATAAGTGTGTTCCTAAAGGTCCTTCATAATCACAGAGTCCCTGCAATTTCTGACTGGAGCCTTGTCCTGCTAGATATGGGTGCAGTCTGTCCTCCTGGGCTGGCCCTTTGGCATTCCATGCCCTGAATCCTAGCTGGGCCTCCCTCAGGCCCCCCTAGCAGAAGCACACCAATGAACATCTAGAACCTTGCTCTCTGCTCTTGGCTCTACACAGGGCTCTGCCAGGATGGCCTTCCTGCTTTCCAGAAACCTTTGTTCTGTGGAAAACAAGTGCTGTTTTCCAGAACAAAACCTCTGGGGAGGTGAAGGGAAGCTAGAATCCTAAATACAGGATGAGGATCAAAATTGCTCCCTGACCCTCACTTCCTCTTTGGCCACCACAGCCTACTGTGCGACTCAAGACAGGAAGTGGCCTGGGCTTCAGAAGGCATTTACAGAGAAGAAATGTTCCCAGGAAACATAACATCCAAGCAGCATGCCCTGTGATCCCAGAACAACACAATAGTGATTTGTCTGCCACATTGCCTTCAGGGAATCAGGAGGAGGAAATGACCACTCTCTTATTTTGAAGAAAGTTCAGCACAAGGGCAAAATCATCGAAAAAAGTGAGACACTGGATGATGTTATAAAAACTAAACATTTGTCCCAGAAAAGAGCTCCTGTCTGAAGGCCTTGATATATGTTTTCTCTATGGTGACATCATAGCCCCCCCTTTTCTCTGCAAATGATCAGAGAGGAGAGCATTTCTTTAGTGAGGGAAGAGAAGAGAAAGGACAAGGGACTTTGGGGTTGACATCACTTGTCTCTGCTGGCCTTGCCTTGGAATTTACCATTGCCCGCAATTAGTTCTTCTTTCTACTTTGCAATTCTTCTTGCTGCTAGGGACATTAACTCAAGCATTACATTCTTAAATAGATTCTTCACTCACCAGGCCTGGCAGCTGCAATGGCTCTAAAAGTCCTTTGCTTCAAGTCATTGAGGACTGCTGTTAAAATCCAGCTATAAAATGTGAGGGGCGGTGGGGGTGGGGGGGAATAGTGTCAGTCGTTAACTCTTTAACTTGAATTCATTTTTCCAGCTTGACCAGATAGGCTCAAGGAAGCAGATGTGGACATGAGGCAGATTTGATTGGGAGGGACATCAGAAAAATATGGAACATGTCTGAACAGTAGGCCCAAATGGGGCCCAGAACAGCCACTGTGGTCAGCCTGGAGCCAGCATGAGGGCCCCAAGTACTTGAAGCAGGCGGGGAGGAGATGGTGAGAATGAGGGAGGATATACTTCATTTTTTTATTGAAATATATCTGAAACAAAACATTTATAAATTTAGGGTGTACAATGTGTTGATTTGCTACATTTGTCTAATATGACTGTCATTGTAACAATAATTAGCACCTCTCTCATGTCACATAATTACTTCTTTTTTGTAGTGGGAAGAGTTAATACCTAGTGCCTTAGTGAGTTCGATGATTCTAACATGTGACTATTTATATTCACTATACTCTGCACTAGATCTCCAGGATGTATTTGTCAGTAGTTTCCAGTCTGTACCCTTAAACAACTTCTCATCTATTTGCTACCTCCCAGACCTGGATAACCACTATTTTCTTCTCTATGTTTACAAGTTTGGCTTTTTCAGATGCCACATATAAGTGATACTGTGCAGTATTTGTCTTTCTCTGACTTATATTTGTTAGAATGGCTATAATTGAGAAGATAAGAGATAACAAATTTGTGCACTGTTGTGGGAATGTAAATTGCTTCAGGTACCATGGAAAACAATATGGAGGGTCCTCAAAAAACTAAAAATAGTGCTGTGATCCAGCAGTCCTTCTTCTGCGTATATATCCAAAGGAAATGAAAACGGAATATCAAAGAGATGTCTGTACCCCCGTGTTCACTGCTGCATTATTCATAGTAGCCAAGACATGGAAGAAACCTAAGGGCTCATCAACATGAATAGATAAAGATGTGGCATATGTGTGCAATGGAGTATCATTTCACCACCACAAGGAAGGAAATCCTGCCATTTGTGACAACATGAATGGACCCTGAGGATATTATGCTAAGTGAGGAAGGTGAAGTGAAAGAGCAGGCAGGGCAAGTTCATCTCAGACCACAGCGCCACCCTCAGGGGACCCTGGACTGTCCTGTAGGTGGAGTTAAAAGAAGAAACAAATGCGGTAAGACAGCCAGATTCTCCTAAAGAGTCTGTCGTCAGCACCCAACTGTGTGCCCTGGGGCAATTGCTTCAACTTCAAGACAGTTTCCTCTTTAGGGGGCACCTGGGTGGCACAGTCAGTTAACCGTCAGACTTTTGGTTTCGACTCAGGTCACGATCTCAGCGTCCTCAGTGGGGAGTCTGCTTAAGACCCTTAAGACCTTTAAGACCCTTTCTCCCTCTTGCTCTGTCCCCCCAACAGACAGCTTATGCTCTCTCTCTCTCTCTCTCAAATAAATTAAAAAAAAAAAGACAATTCCAGAACTCTTTGGGCTAGATCATCTCCAAGGTCACTTCCATTGCATGATTTTTCAAAAATATTTGGGATTTTTTTAATTCTTTTTCCTCAGATTTGCATGTTTATTACATATTCACCTCAACCAATTACAGAAGTGTATAAAGTAAAAAATGAAAGATCCCTACCCACCTCCCCAGACCCACTTCTCCCAGACCATTGCCCCTGGGATTTCATTCCACTCAATTGGAGCAGAGTTTAAGACCATGGACTTCAGAACCACATAGCCTGGTCAAATCCATTTCCTTCCCAGCTCCAGGGCCTTGAACACAGCTGTTTTCCTCTATTTTTTTCCTCTATTGTAAAACTAGGAAAATAATTGTATATTTCTTACTACAAATTAACACAGCAGTGCCTGGTATACAGTTTTCAATACACATTAGCTATATATTTACTGCAGCAGACCTCCACTTATAGTAAGGGAACAATAAATATAGCAGACCTGGGTGCTACCTGCAAAGAGTCCACCCAGGCAAATGTCAGGACCCACTCTGTGTCTGTTCTTGCCCCTCTGTATGGCTCCTTTACAGAAAGAAGGAAATACTAGTTAGAGCAGAGAGTAGATAAGGAGCCTCCCAGGACTGGCATATCACACACAGTGACAGTGTGCAATCCCTTCAGCCAAAGGAGTCCAAAAGGAAGCTGGGCAATGCATTTAAAAACAAGCATCTGAAAATAGCATTCCAGAAAAGGCAACAGAGGGAAAAAACGACTTTCCTATCAATAATAACGTGTTTTTTAAAAAATCCATTCAATGCAGTAATTCCCGGTCAGGTATTATCTGGTGTTGAATGCTGCATTCTGTAGTAGAGGAATGCAGAAATGCTTTCTGATGAAGAGAGCAAACAAAATCTCTCCCGTCCCCATGCATGACTGCCTTCCCCACATTATGTCCTGCCTTCTTAGCCTACGGAAATGAGCTGAAGACATTTCCAGGCTCCTCAGCAGACCCCCAGCCCAAATGCATGCTATCAGACTTCTCGAGATCATCATTACAACAGCTCACCCTAGGCTGATTGAGTGGCCTGTGACCTCGGGCTCCCAGTCTCCTCCAATAGCCTGGTCCCAGCAAGATTTTGCCTCTTTCCCCCAAGCACCAGCTGCCCCTTTGTCCGATTCTTTAAGATTTATCCATGTTGGGGGTGCCTGGGTGGCTCAGTGGGTTAAGGCCTCTGCCTTCGGCTCGGGTCGTGATCCCAGGGTCCTAGGATCAAGCCCCGCATTGGGCTCTCTGCTCAGCGGGGAGCCTGCTTCTTCCTCTCTCTCTCTGCCTGCCTCTCTGCTTACGTGTGATCTCTGTCTGTCAAATAAATAAAATCTTAAAAAAAAAAAAAGATTTATCCATGTTGTAGAGGGCATCGGGAGCTGTCAAGAAAACCATGGCCTTTGGAGTTAGGACCTGATTTAACTTCTGTAAATCTCAGTATTCTTATCTTTAAAATGGGTTAATAATAGTGTCAGCTTCAGAGGCTTGTGGCAAAGACTAGTGAGATGATAATGTAGTATAAAATGCCTACCATTAGACCTAACATATAGATGGTACTCAATAAATATTTGTCCCCTTCTCATTTCGTATCACAAATATACATCAGCCTATCTGCCATACTGGGCTGTGAGCTCCTCAAGGGTAAAAACTCTGTTTTACTCATATCTCTGTCTCTCATTCCATGTGGCTCCAGACTCCTAGTGTACAGTAGGTACCCAGTGTATTGGCTATTTATTGCCATAATAATTCTGCATAGCAAACCAAACTTAAAACAAACATTATTTAGTTCATGATTCAGCAATTAAGCAGTTTAAACTAGGCTCAGTTGGGTGGTTTTTCTAGCATGGGCTGAGCCTAGCTGCAGGTCGTATAGGCTCTGACCTGAGGATAGGGGATGGTGGGAGAGGGTGATGGACATATGTCTTTCATCAAACAGCAGCTGAGCCTGAGTCTGTTCACATGGCCGCTGGAAGGGTTCTCAGAGTGGAAAAGAGAAAGTCATGAGGTCCAGCCTTGAGACTGGCACAACGTCCCTTCTACCACATTCTGTCAGCCAAAGCAAGTCACAAAGCCAGCTCAGACTCAAAGGGAAGCAAAATAGGCTCCATCATTCCAGCTTCCAACGGGAAGAGTAGAGTCACATTTTGGAAGGCATGGATTCAGAGAGGAGTGGCAAGTTATCGCCATTTTTGCAATTTACCACACCCAGTTTTTGAATGAAAGAAGTTAGTTAGGGAGAGAAAAATGAACCGAAAAGTCAATAAGAAGAAATGTCCAATTTATGTTCTTATGGTTGTGGGCAAGGACACTTAAATTCTAGGTTGCTCAATACAAGCAAGATGAAAATTGACCTCTCAAACCATTAAGTAGTTGAGCATTCTCTAAGGTACGGTAAAGAGAATATGTGCCAATTGGGGGATAAATCAAGACACTCCTCTGCCAGTGTCTTGGGAAGGCAGATGGGCCTGGATTTATCGAGGACACTCAGCCTCCTGACAGCAGTATAATTACGGACTCCAATATCATTAATCAGCAATCACTGACAACCAAGGGAGTCTATAAACCTCTAACTCTCTGTTCCAAAATTGATTCGACTTAAAAACAATTATTTAAATTCCACATACTTGAGCATTTGGCCTAGGAGAATGAAGAAAAAAAATATCCAAAAGAGAAGTTTGTATTTTTATTACTCTCTATCTCCAGAATACCTTTTATCAGCCTTCTAGTAATTTGATGGATCTTCTGTTTTACACACACACACACACACACACACAGCTTCTGTCTGAGAGACTCACTAATACCAAATTAAATGGATTAGGAAACCCTCCATCTCAACTACTGCAGAAAATCTGGCATTCCCTAAACTGTGTGTGAATTTCCAGGAGTAGTGGCTCACATTCTTCTTGCCACTCCTTGCTACCAACTGCTTCCTCACTATCACCCCAACTCCTGCCATTCCCACCTCTCTCCTTTCTTAAGATGTCCTGGCATAGCTCAAAACCTCTTGTCCTCCTTTCCTGAAAAGTTCTTTGTACACAGCTTCATGCAAGTTTTTACTGAAGGTTTTGTGGCCACAGAGGGTAATTATAGCACAAAGTAGGAAGTAAATTTGATAAGGGAAATCTGTGTTCTAAGGTGGCCACCAATCCAGAAGGGAAATCCCAGTCCCGGCCCCAGGGCCATTCTGGGTTCTTCCTTCTTCCCCACCTGCCGTGGCCCCAAAAAGTGCCACTGATACGGAAGTAAAAGTGTATAAACTACCCCCTTTGTTTGTGCTCAGGCCTTAGGCCTTGGGAAATTACTGTCCTCTGAGCCTGCCAGGTTAAACAAACCTCCTGTCTTCCAAGGTCTCCCAAGTACCGCTTGTTTTTTTGACCAGGATCCAGTCCAGGTTCCGTAACAAATTCACTCTCAGACAGACATCACTTTTCTTAATTTTGGTGGCTTCTGCTCACCAGCAGGGCTTTCCTTTCTGCTTCTGCCTCTCATGTGCTGTAGCCTTATGCCATGACACTGTGCCCCGTGCTTTCCCGAGAGCTCCCTCTAGACCACTGGGCCAACTCCTGCAAGTCTGTTCTTCTGTCCTCTCATCTCTTCCCCCTCCTGGGTGCTAACAAAACTTCAACATTTCTTGTTGAATATATTTATTTTTTTTTAAGATTTTTATTTATTTATTTGACAGATAGAGATCACCAGTAGGCAGAGAGGCAGGCAGAGAGAGAGGGAGAAGCAGGCTCCTTACCAAGCAGAGAGCCCAACTTGGGGTCTCAATCCCAGGACCCTGAGATGATGACCCGAGCCGGAGGCAGAGGCTCTAACCCACTGAGCCACCCAGGCGCCCCTTCTTGTTGAATTTATACAAGAGCTTTTTAGCCTCTTTTAGTTTCATCCTTTCCCATCCAGCTCAGGCTCAGTGATCTTATCTCTCAGCACTAGGGAGGCTAGGCTCCTGTAGTTGTGAGAAACAACAAGAAGGCAGTTCTTCTCACTGAAAACAATTCTTCCTCCCAGACGAAAAAAAGAAAATATGCATTCAACTTCTGACATAACAGGTGTTTTCTCCATCTGTCCATTTCTACCTGCCATGTGATTTGACACTTCAGAGAGGTGCTTCTCACTTCTATGCCTGACACCCCCACCAGAAAGTTCATTCCTTCAGATTAAGGGATTATATCCAGAATACACATATAATCAAACATTGTATTGGAAGAAGTGACCCATTAAGCTGGTTTTCAAGCACAGTGTATACAAAAATCCTCGGGGGTACATGAGTGTCTCAGTCGGTTAAGCCTTCACTCTTGATTTTGGCTCAGGTCCAGTTCTCAGGGTCATGAGATTGAGCCCTGCATCTGGCTCCACTCTGGTCACAGAGTCTGCTTGGCATTCTCATTCTCTCCCTCTCCCTCTGCCCTTCACCACCCATCCCCCATTCACAGACATATTCTCTCTAAAATAAATAAATAAATAAATAAAAATATTCTGATACACAGGTTAAAAATACAGCTTCCCTGGTCCTATCCTGTCAGAGTCTGATTCTGAAGATATGAGATAGAACCTAGGAATCTGTATGTTTTTATTTATTTTTTTTTTAAAGATTTTATTTATTGATTTGACAGAGAGAGATCACAAGCAGGCAGAGAGGCAGGCAGAGAGAGAGGAGGAAGCAGGCTCCCTGCTGAGCAGAGAGCCCGATGCGGGGCTCGATCCCAGGACCCTGAGATCATGACCTGAGCCGAAGGCAGCGGCTTAACCCGCTGAGCCACCCAGGTGCCCCATAGGAATCTGTATGTTTTTAAAAAAACTGTCTCATCTCTGTCTTTCCTCCAGGTGATTCTGATACAGGGGATCAGCTGTCCATACCTTAAGAAACACCGCTTTATTGTTTGACCTATAGAGAGGAAAATGGGAATGCCAGAGATCAAATTACCAATGTATTAGTTTCATATGGCTGCTGTAACAAATTACTACTGACTTGGTGACTTAAAACAACAGAAGTTTGCAGCATTATTTACAATTATCAAAAGGTAGAAACAACCCTAGCGTCCACTGATGGATGAATGGATAAATAAAATGTATATACTACATACAACTGAATATTATTCAGCCTTAGAAAGGGAGAAAATTCCGATACATGCTGTGACATGGGTGAAACTTGAAGGCATTATACTAAGTAAAATAAACCAGACGCAAAAGAATATTGTATGACTTCACTTATATGATGTATCCAAAGTAGTCAAATTCACAGAGGCAGAAAGCAGAAGGTTGTTTGCCAGGGGCTGTGGGACAGGAGGAGGGGGAGTTCCTGTTTAATTAGTGTGGGCTTTCAGCTTAGAATGATTAAATAGTCTAGAGATGAATAAATGTGATGATAGCACAATGATGTGAATGTCCTTAATGCCACAGACTGTACACTTCAAAGTGGTTAAAATAATAAATTTCATGTTATGTATATTTTAACAGAATTTTAAGAAACTTAAAAAATAAAACCCAGATATTTATTCTCTCACAAATCTGGAGGCCAGATTTGAAAATCAGTATCACTGGGTCTCACTCAGAGTGTCAGCAAGTCCACACTCTCTCCAGAGGCTCTAGGCAGAATCTGTTCCTTGATTCTTCCAGCTGCAAGATGCTGCCAGCATTGTTGGCTTATGGCCACATCCCTTCAATTTCTGCCTCCCTCTTCATGCCGCCTTCTCTTCCTTCTGTGTGTGACATCTCCCTCCGCATCTCTCTTACAAGGACTCTTGTAATCGTATTTAAGACCTACTCAGATAATCTCCCCATCTCCAGATCCTTAATCACATCTGTAAAGTCCTTTTTTTTTGCCATACAAGATAACATTCACAGGTTCCAGGATTAGGATGTGGATATCTTTGGGGGACCATTTTTTAGCTTACTACGCAATCTCTCAGGGTTCTGGGGAATGGGGTCATGGTGAAAGGAGGAGAAGAAAAAGAGATCAAGGTTCAGGATTTTGGCCAGAGGAAGAGTGAGTCTAGGGAAAGGACGGGCATCTTGGAAAGGTGGGAACACTGCTTTGTAGCTTCCGAGTGTTGGGGGCACTGTGCCAACCCAGCAGGAAGTACTGGCTTAAGATGTCCATTTGTCAGGGAATAGCGGCCAGGAGGCAGTCAGGGGCCAAAGTCACTGTGCCGCTTCACAGATCCTCCATGGCTGACCTGACGGGCCCCCAAGCACTCCTGGTACATGCTTTGGGGCCAAAAGGCAAGCAGGAGGTGACCACAACCTCTCTCATGCCCATCTTGGACTCCAATGAAAGTACCCCATGTCCAAAGGAAGGATAAAGAATCAAATTTAATTCCTACTGTGTGCCAAGTGCAGAACTGGGCTCTATTTATCTAATTCCCAGGAAGGGGGTATATTAGCTCCCCTTTACAGATGAGAAACTTGCAGCTCAGAAAGAAGCAGTTTGCTCACAGGAACACAGCATGTCCATCTGCTGACTCCCATCAAGGCGAAGAGCTCCAATTTAAGTTGGACAGACCTGGGTTCACATCCTGACAGTGTACTTACTGGCCATGTAGTGTTGGACACAGCCTGTCTGCACCTGCTCCCTCATCTCTAACCTTGGGGGTACTGCTGCAGGAAGCATCTGTCTCCTGGGGTCAATTGCTATGAAGGTAAGCATGGTGCAGGGCATGGCATTTGGCACAAACATGCCCAGATAACCAATATGTGTGTTCCCAGTTGTGCCCAGGTGCAGAGAGTAGAGCCCAGGCTGTGTCCTCCCTGTCCTACCCAGCCAGAGAGCCTGAGGCAGGCATGCAGCCAGCTGAGCTGGCCTTCTTGGGAAGAGGGTTTCAATACAGAGGAACACCTGGGTTTATAGCAACTGGCCCTTCTGGCTCCTGCCTTTCTGCCTCCCCAAGGAGTCCATTATTAACCCTCAGCAGAGCACAAGGAAGCCTCAAGACAATTCCCCATTTGTTCTCCACTCCCAACGCCAACATGGACCCCAGTGGTCTTCAAGGACAGTATTGTTCAGCCTGCTCAGGGTCCTCAACAGGCCTAGTCTCGCCCCAGTGACAGCTGCAGCCACAGAGCTGGCAGCCAGACTGGGAAAGGCAGGGAGTGACCTCACCCCCTGCCCCGGGCCTTCTGGGGGGTTTGCCTGCACAAGAAGCCCTTTCAGAGCCATGAATACAGTGTATGACAAGCCTGCGATTGTACAAATTGTTTTAAAGAGCTTTAGCAAACACAACTGGCCCAACAATTGCCTAACATTGACTCTGGAGGTCACTAAGCCCGGGGTGCCCACAGGCAAACCACTGTGGCACTGCCTGGTAAACAGGCACCTGGTGGTAGGTGGACAGCGGGAGGGAATCTGCCCTTTACTGAGCACCATTGTATGCCACCTCTGGCCTCCCCATCATAGGTGAGGGGCCAGGGCCCTATAAAAATGCCATATGGCTCTGCCCCAAGGCTTCAGTTGAGTTTTTCCCAAATGAACCTCCTGCTCTCAGTTCTAGACCTACCTGCTCCTCCTCGGTATCTCTAGTTGCTGCCCTGAATCCCCAGAACTGGCCTGTACCCCAGCCCCTCAGAGAGGGTGGTGCGACAGATCCGCTCCCCACCCCACTTGCTCAGCATCTTGCCTGTTCATTGCCAACCCCATCCCTATTTGTCATGAGTCTTACCCCGATGTAAACAGCCAGTGCCTGCTGGCTCCAGGGCTCAGGTCCAGCCCTCATGGCAGCATGCCCTCTCTCTTTTCATTGCAATTTTACAAGTCTCAAAGTTCATCCTTTAAAATAAAAAGTGCTACAGGTATAGCATATGGACTGACTGTGCTTATCTATGACCTCATTAACCAAAAAAAATAAAAGCTCCCCTAAAAGGTGAAGGGGCAAATTTACTTCATTGTTTTTTTCCTAAAGATTTTGTTTATTTATTTGAGAGAGCACAGAGTGGGGAGGGTCAGGGAGAAGCAGGTTCCCCGCTGAGCAGGGAGCCCAACTCGGGGCTCCATCCTGGGACCCTGGGATCATGACATGAGTGGAAGGCAGACTTAACTGACTGAGCCACCCAGGTGCCTGTCCTTTTTAATTTTATTCTGTTTTTATTACAACTTTAACTTAGCATCTGCAGACTATGGAGCTGCAAAAGGCCTTCAAGAGTGTGAAGTTCATAAATGGTATCATGCAAAGTGAGATAAGTCAATCAGAGAAAGACAATTATCATATGATCTCTCTGATAGGAGGAATTTGAGAGGCAGGGCCAGGGGTCTTAAGGGGGTAGGGAGGGAAAAAATGAAACGATGAGATCGGGAGGGAGAGAGACTGCAAGAGACTCTTAATCTCAGGAAACAAACTGAGGGTTGCTGGGGGTGCGGGGAAGGGATAGGGTGGCTGGGTTATGGACATTGGGGAGGGTATGTGCTATGGTGAGTGCTGGGAAATGTGTAAGCTTGATGATTCACAGACCTGTACCCCTGGGGCAAATAATACATTATATGTTTAAAAAAAAAAAAAAGGTGTGACGTTCAGCCCTTAGGTTTATAAACTAGGAACCTGGAGCAAGGATGCCCTCCAAAACACACAACTGGGACTGGAGTTTTAAATTGTGTGACCACACCCCACGCCCTAATACATTAATATTCCTGCCGGCAGAATGACAACATGGGTGACACAATTGGTAACTGGTGTCCCACCGGTACTCTCCCCAAACAAGGATCCGGAGCCACAGTCCTGGACAAGTGTGAGCTTGCAGGAAAGACTTTGGGGCCCTGCGTGGGCAAGAGTGATCCATGAGAGAGTTGGGAGGCAAAACTGAAGTCACTAACTGACACAGACTGATGGAAGTGTCTTCGGGAAGTGGAGCAGACAGAGGGAATCCAGGCACTTGACCTCAGCGTCAGGATGGCTTCCGGGCTGGGAGGGGGTGCTTCTGAGGAGTCCCTCCACCCCTGCACAGTCCCACAGTGACTGGATGGTCAAGTGGTACTCGGCTCTTGCTTCCCTGTTTTTATAAAACTGGCTGGATGTCTACATTGCTCAACTCTACCAAGTTCAGAATCTGCTTATTTTCCTGTTAACATGGAATAGAAACTTATTAACTGACTGAAGATTAATCAGTTTCAGAATCAGTATAAACAGCTCAATTTTTGTAAGTACATACCAGTACGAACAAGATCCCACAGAACCACCTCTCCCACCTCCCAGCCTAGAGCTGTTCCCACCAGACCAAGAAACCCGTTGCTCATACAGAACCTGACTTCGCTGAAAAAAAATTTTTTTTTACCTGCCTATATTTTTATCCTTCTGTCATGGCCTGTGTGTGCACAGTCCCACAGTGACTGGATGGTCAAGTGGTACTCGGCTCTTGCTTCCCTGTTTTTATAAAACTGGCTGGATGTCTACATTGCTCAACTCTACCAAGTTCAGAATCTGCTTATTTTCCTGTTAACATGGAATAGAAACTTATTAACTGACTGAAGATTAATCAGTTTCAGAATCAGTATAAACAGCTCAATTTTTGTAAGTACATACCAGTACGAACAAGATCCCACAGAACCACCTCTCCCACCTCCCAGCCTAGAGCTGTTCCCACCAGACCAAGAAACCCGTTGCTCATACAGAACCTGACTTCGCTGAAAAAAAATTTTTTTTTACCTGCCTATATTTTTATCCTTCTGTCATGGCCTGTGTG